>NC_141153.1:4677500-4815000 GCF_053477565.2 Lygodium microphyllum | reverse complement strand
CCTTACATTGCATTGGACTCAACTTGATATAGTCACATCTTGGTGACTGTGATACTTTGTGAAATTGTTTGTGCACGTGCACATTGATTTGGGAAGAAAGAAAGCCTAATTTTGCACACCATACACTTGCCTTTCTAGAATTCACAAGTCATTAAAATACCTATTTCACATCATACTCTTGCTCTTTTGTCATGAGAAAACTTGTATAGGATCAAGAGGCGTAGGAAACACTCTATCACATAACTAAGAGCCAAGCATAGAACTTCAAGGCCTAGGTTGAAGGTCAAATATTGATTTTGGTGAGAAGTGACAATCGGATACTCACTCCCACCGAAGAGTGGAGCCCCTAACCTTGAACCAACCACTATGGCATTAAATTCTAAGTCCACTCCAATTGTGAACTCATTCCTTGAGACCACACCACTCACGGTTCTCATCGACTAAGTGATTGCCTTAGTTTAACTAGAGACATCAAACCCCAAGCCAAGTATAGAGGCATATTAAATGAAATCCAAGGATGATTGCACCTACTTCATGAATAAGGTGAATGACACTAAATCAAGAATTTGAGGAGACAAAGTTGAACAAAAAAAACTTGAAGAGATAGGGTTATGAGATCAAGGACGAATTGGCAAGTCTTGAGGTTTAAAAAGAGAAGTACACACAAGACCTCACAAGAAGAGTCAAAAGATTTCGTCTTGCTATTGAGAGCTTGACACTTTGTTGATGTGCTCAATAGCAAACTAGATTGAGAAGTCTACAAGTCCTAAAAATTGATGAGTGAAAAAAGACATAATGTTCCCATCAAAGTATCCATTGACAAGATGAATGAGCTAATGACACAAGAGCCATGAGCACAATTAGAAAACTAGATGGAGACTAACACATATCATGAGGTTGACTTAAGATGCATTGAGTGCAGCATCGCTCACTAACACATATGAGCAATGTTTGTACATGTGCATATACATGCATGCCATGTTTTCTTTATTAAAAGGGACAAGTATATTTTTAACTAGTTATCTATGATAGGCATTGTTTTGAAGTTTAGAAATCTTTTGTGCCATGTTAAGTCTCACATATTTTACATTCTAAGTGGTGCGTAGATCGGGTGCTGTACGCTCGCGTAGTGAATGCCAGAAGGTCCCCAAGAACAATAGAACTCTACTTTTTGCACAAATTACAAGGTAAAAAGCATGAACGACAAGAGCAAGAGACCAATTGGGTGCAATCTCCCCCCATGCCTTGTGTGAGTGCTCCACAAAACATGTATTTTATGTATTATTCATCTTCAAGCTCAAATAATAGCCCAAATTACAAAATAGCAAGCTTTTAGCTTTTGAGTTTGCTTTAACACAAAAATAGGAATAAAGCTAATGGACGGTGCCCAAAGAGTCTGGCACGCCCAATACAATGTCCAAGTATAAATAACATAATCGTGCGCCCATGCGCATACAAAATAATAATAAATATCCAATGCCTCAATAAATAGGCGTGACCAAATATAGGCGTGGCGCCTATCAAAATATAATCCATAAATCGAATACTCGCTATCCTCCAATGCTTTCCTCCGCCACTGCTGCTATCTCTACACATCAACTGAAGCATTCACAATCGTTAGTAAAATAATACAATTAAACCGACAAAAGTGAATACCTAGCAGTCTTCAGCTACATAAATAAATCAACTGGTTAGAAATAAATCCTAACCTTAATTTATTGCGAGTGCGCACTCTAAACTCATAAACGTTTATAGCTACATAAATAAATCAACTGGTTAGAAATAAATCCTAACCTTAATTTATTGCGAGTGCGCACTCTAAACTCATAAACGTTTATTAATATTTATTTATGTAGCTGAAGACTGCTAGGTATTCACTTTTGTCGGTTTAATTGTATTATTTTACTAACGATTGTGAATGCTTCAGTTGATGTGTAGAGATAGCAGCAGTGGCGGAGGAAAGCATTGGAGGATAGCGAGTATTCGATTTATGGATTATATTTTGATAGGCGCCACGCCTATTTATTGAGGCGTTGGATATTTATTATTATTTTGTATGCGCATGGGCGCACGATTATGTTATTTATACTTGGACATTGTATTGGGCGTGCCAGACTCTTTGGGCACCGTCCATTAGCTTTATTCCTATTTTTGTGTTAAAGCAAACTCAAAAGCTAAAAGCTTGCTATTTTGTAATTTGGGCTATTATTTGAGCTTGAAGATGAATAATACATAAAATACATGCTTTGTGGAGCGCTCACACAAGGCATGGGGGGAGATTGCACCCAATTGGTCTCTTGCTCTTGTCGTTCATGCTTTTTACCTTATAATTTGTGCAAAAAGTAGAGTTCCATTGTTCTTGGGGACCTTCCAGCATTCACTACGCGAGCGTACAGCATCCGATCTGCGCACCACTAAGATATAAAAAAAAAAGTCCAAAAAGTTGGTTTGAGTGAGATGTTAAGGTATGAGCTCAATAAACAAGAGGAGCAATACAAATTTTAAGGATGGGTGGTAAGGCAACCAACTTTATGTCATCTACCTTATGGTAGTGCATTAGCTTAGTTTATATCATAAAGGGATTTATCACAAGTTTTTCTGATGTGATGGCTTAGGAAAGCACCCAAGTATTGTGACATGGACACATGAGGAGTGTGACAAAAAAATATGACATATTTCACTAAGTTCTCACTTGGTACCCTTTATGCACTACCCCCTCTCCAGAAATTCATAGCATATAGAATGATAGAAATGTATAACACATATAAGGGAAGGTGAAAAGAGTTACTATGTCTAACATTAGGGGAGGATTTTCTATTTCTTGGATATGTTTGTGAATGGAATCTTTCTTTTTACAATATATTTGAGGACGAGGGTCTTTTTTCAAGTTGGGTCCATGGAATCTTAAAGAGATAGCTCACAATGCCATTCCTAAAAACATGTATGTTTTTTTGAAAAGGTACTTTATTCTCCTCAACTTTGAGAATAATTGTGTATAACATTAAACATTCCAAGTGTTGAGAGGGGAGTGATAAGGGAGGAGAGCACTATGGATAGGTGTGGTCATATTATAAGGATTGTTTTTGTGGGCATGACATAACAAATAACTTGAGAACATTTAAGAGGTTGCTAAGTTAGACAATTTTACAAAATAGCTTCACAAAAAGAGATGGTTGTGTTGGACATGCTCAATTGTTGGTGTGTAAGATTGTAGCTAAGGGAGGTTCCATACTTGTGCAAGATAATGAGCAAAAGTGGAAAATGGGCAAGTCTTTTCACATGAATTTGGATGAGATTGCAAATTTTTGGTGCATCGATTAGTTGGATGCATCAAGATAGGCTATTAGTTGGATGAGATAGGCTTTTTGGAAAAGAGTGGTTGCCCTCTAGTGATATGGGTGTGAATTGAAGTTTGGGCGAGGGAGCCCCCCTGGCTAGAAGTGTCAGTTGGGCAGGAATTACAAAAGCAAATAGAAAGTTTAAATGTCATGTTGCGTACACATTTGTTTTTCATGAAAGGTGTTAGTCCATGCATGTGTGTAACCAATGTAAGTATAAACACAAAGCCTAAGTATGAACGGCCAAAGTGACACTACACTAGTGTTGATTACACACCAAGAGCAATTTTCTAGGAGTTGGAAAACTAGTCACAATGTCATCAAGGCTATTTTACCTAAAGTTCGATGGTTTGGGCTTGTTATAGTAATGACATGGTTTTTGGTTTCTTATTTTACCTAATGTTCAAAGATGTGGGCCCATCATAGTTATTATGTTGTTTCCTTCATTCGAAGGACTATTGGCACTACCTCATAGTGTTGCCAATTGTGACTCTCACAAACAAGTGAAAACAATCATAGTTGGTCCCAAAATTGCATGTGTAACTGGTGAGAGGGTATAAATTGTAGTGCACAGAGAGAGAGAGAGAGAGAGAGAGAGAGAGAGAGAGAGAGAGAGAGAGAGAGAGAGAGAGAGAGAGAGAGAGAGAGAGAGAGAGAGAGAGAGAGAGAGAGAGAGAGAAGCGATGTGTGTCCTAACATGGAGTAATTTAATCGCTAAAACCAAGAGTGCATCTCAAACATTGTACTAGCATACTCTTACAGACCTAGGTCAATAGGTGAGTAGATGAAGGAGCATGATTTGATTTCAGGAAGCTTTTAGGCCCACCAACGGCCGCCTTTCTCATGACTCTTGCGAGTCAATGTAGTCCCTCTAAAAATGGAGGGACTACATCAACCACTTCAAGTAGAGCTTATGTGGTGATTATCAATTGGAGCAACAGAAGTTCCTCTCTCCTCTTGGAGTCGACCATTATGTTCTCTCCTTGTTGTAGTGCATTCCAATTTCCATGTCAATAGGAAGGCTTTGGTGTGACCTTGGTGCTTAATTGGACCTGCCACACACGCTCACCAGGGCGCATTGGAATCTCAACATGCTCTTGCAAGATTGTACGAGGAAATTTTGTGCAGCTCCAAAATTTTGTGAGCAACAGCTCCAAAGTTTTAAAATCTGAAAGTGGTTGTTTTCTTTTCGGGGATCTGGGGGATGACGTGGCACACCAATCGGTTGCTCGGAGAAAAGCGTTTCTCTAAACTTTTATACGGAGGAGGAAAAAGAGAAGCATGCCAAGTAAGCAAAAACAACTCAGCTTCGTAGCAATCAGGAGAAATAATAACTTAGAAAAAGAAACAAAGAGGAAAGCAAAGCACCACCATCGCCAACGTCCGTCCGTCTGTCTCTCTCTCTCTCTCTGCGTTTCACACATGCTGCAGCTAACTTGCCGATTTCGTTCATTAAACCGCTCGCTCTAACTACTATTGGCATAATCAGTAGATCGGTACTACTGGTAGACGTCCAGAGAAACGAAAGAAGGGGAGAACATCCAGCAGCAGCTGCAAGAAGAAGTATGTTGTTGGGCAACGGAGTTGTAGGCATCCAGAGGGAGAGCAGCAGCAAATGGGAGCGCAGAGCCCCCTTGACGCCGGCCCACTGCGCGCAGTTGCTGCATGCGGCCAGCCGCCCCCGCAGCCAAGGTGGTGGCGTGAAGCGCATCATCGTCCAGCCTTGCACCAAGCGCGTCTACCACGACGTCCAATACGAAAACGTGGGCTGCCACATCTCCGACGACTTGTCCGAGTGTGGCCTCATCCTTGGAGTCAAACAGCCCCAGGTGCCTATACATGATTGAACTTGCTTATGATCAATATCCTGTGATTCTCTCTCTCTCTCTCTCTCTCTCTCGTTACTCATGATCGTATTGTACTGGAGTAACAGGGGACATCGCAGCACAGAGCTTGAATTCGCTTTTTCTCAATTTGTCTGTATCATCTATCCACATTACCCTCATCTTGATTTTTTGTAAAATTTATTTTACACAGTCTCAAGCACTCCTTCCTGAACGAGCTTATGCTTTCTTTTCGCACACTCACAAAGCCCAGCCTGAAAACATGCCGCTACTGGACGAGGTACACCAGGACTCCGTTAACTTCTTCTTACATTCCTTAATAAAAATTGGATTCCAAAAAGCTCAATTTGTTCCCTTTTGGATCGTTGCAGGTCCTTGCCAAGAAGATTTCATTGTACGATTACGAACGGATCGTGGGGGAGAAAGGAGAGAGACTCGTAGCATTTGGAGAGTATGCAGGAAGGGCTGGAATGATCGACTTTCTTCGTGGCCTTGGAGAACGTGAGTACTGGTTTATGACGTCTGGCACATTCCTTTAAATTAGGCTTTTTGATAATATAGCTGCCCCTAATTTATAAGAGCCAATTGCTTATTCTCGAGAAGGTCGCATTAATCTCATGGCCGAGGAGTAAGAAAAATCTCGAGGACCAGTGGGAATATTCTGAGCATCATTGCATCATCATCATCATCATCATATCGCTGCCAGTCAGATCAGAAGCTCTCACGAATTAGTTGCCAGTTCCAAGTCCATTTAAATCTGAACAAAACTATTTCAAAGCTTGCATTGTCATAGGGGAGTCACAAAATTGTCAAGGACCAGCAGGAAACATCCAGCATCGCTTCGTCATGTCATCGCCAACCAGAGCAGTAGCTCCAGTTTAATTAGCCGGTTCCGCTTGCAAGTCCAAGTTTTTCGAATGTCAATGTGTGTTAGGGATCAAGCCCTGATCATAAGAAGTCTTCAAGCTATTCTGATTGAGGGATTTAGGAGCTGCAACTGTATGGCCAAGAGGACTGACACTCAAGCAGATGACCCCATAATCTCACAGATGCATGCAACATAACCGAGGCTTTGAAAATAGAATTGTATTGCCTTCAATTCCACTTGGTAGTACGGTAGATAAGCACTCATTGATGGCGGATCCAGCTTCCTGTGGTCACCTAACTGGAAAGCCTTTATTTGAGATGTATAAGCTTTGGGAATACAGCTATCAGTTAAGCGTGCATTCCTTTACATAGACTCTGGGCTGTCGAGACAGAGCTACAACTTCTTCTAATTGAACCCTTGGAACTATGTTTATGCTCCTCACATGCGAGCTTCTCATGTGGTTCAGGCTTTCCTTTTCAGGATATCTGAGTCTTGGGTATTCCACACCTTTCCTTTCAATTGGATCGTCATATATGTACTCTTCACTGAGTGCCGCCAAAGCAGCCGTTCTTGCAGCGGGGGATGAAATAAGGTCAAGTGGTTTGCCATCTCAATTAAGCCCCTTGGTCTTTGTCTTCACCGGCACTGGAAATGGTAAGAACTGCCTTGAACCTCTTTTCTCTGTTTGCTGTTGTTGCAGTTCTGTATAAATTTAAAATCTAGGAAATAAACAGAAGTGGGCCTTGCACTTTCTGTTGGCCTTGCAAGTTAAGTTCTTCCATTAGTTTACATAAACAAGTGTTATATATATCATGTTGTCTAATCTAATAAAGTGGGCCCATTAGTGCTGGGGCCCAGGAGTGTAAATTGGCTGATTGCTTAATGTGTGTGCTTTGTTTGCAGTTTCTCGTGGAGCCCAAGAAATATTTCGTCTGCTACCACATACGTTTGTTGATGCTTCTGAACTGCCAAAATTGGTAACCTCACAGTCTGAGGTGGTAGTGAAGGAATTGTTTTCATTCCATTGATCTTTTTTGACATCGAAGCTATGTGCCACTCCTGATCCCCATGTGTCACCACCCATCTAAGTTGTGCAAAGCATTCTCAAAAGTAAAAACATTAATTCCTCTCACCTAGATCAAGCAAGGGCTTGTGGCTTTCCAAAATGTAAAGATATTGTTTAGGATGCACCTGTCCTAAGCAAAGCTATTCTGAGTAGGGTAAATAGTGTGTGTCTAGTATCTTTTGTTGAGTCTCCTACTGATCATTGTTCTTATAAGCAGTTCCTAGCAAGGTGATTGGTCTCCATTGCATGATCTCCATCATTTCTCTGCTGCCTTTGGGGAAGCATCCCTAATGTGTCCGTGATCTCTTCAAAAATCACCAGCAGACTTCTCTGAAGAAAGATCTTCTGGGAATGTTCTCCTAATAAGGCTGAAGAAATGCTTGTCCAGCCCATCCTCCCCCAGGCATTGTGAATATGAGCTTGTGAATGTTGACTTGTGTTTCCCAACCGCTAGCCCAGCTATTTGCCCCTGTTGTTACTGTCCACTTCGGCAGCCAAGTGTTTACTTTCATACTGGATAATCTGTTTCATTTTGATTTGTGCAATTCCTTTCCTTTGGCAAGTTTCCTTACTAGTTGAGATATAATTGATGTCATAAGTCTCTTGGGTCTTTCTGATAAGGCAAGCATCTCAAATTCTCCAGCTAAGTCTCATTTCAAAAGGCTAATATTTATGCTGGGGTTTGTTCTTGTTATCATCTAACTATGCAGCAGGAGAAGACAAACCAGTCTTTTCTGGGATCAAAAGGAGGAACCTATCAAGTGTATGGTTGTGTGGTATCTGCAGAGCACATGGTGTCGCCAAATGATCCTGAACAGGGTTTTGACAAAGTAAGTGAAACAAAGTCCCCTATAGCATTTAGCTTGTCCTTTTTTTTTTGGGGTAAAGTCTCTAACGTGTGGGGATGTATTATAATAGGTGTGTTAAAAGTACCCGGAATATTCCCAGAGCATAACTTCTGGAACTGATTACTTTTTGAAGAAACTCAATGGCCATGCTAATGTTCTAATGTTGTCACGGAAAGTTGATTTTAGGTTGTTTGTTTGTATCTTCAACAGAAAATAAGTGATGATATCAGTTTCAGTAATCAGTCTAAATTCTTTGATTATGGATTGTCTATTTTCCAATAGCATCTTCCTTGAGAACAATTATGCCAATATAGATGCAAGAATTTGCTCCTTTCTGATGATATCAGTTTCAGTAATCAGTCTAAATTCTTTGATTATGGATTGTCTATTTTCCAATAGCATCTTCCTTGAGAACAATTATGCCAATATAGATGCAAGAATTTGCTCCTTTCTGATGAAGCTTCTGTCAAACATATTATCTTACACAGACTTCTTGTGCTTCTGCAGGCAAACTACTATGCTCATCCTGAACAATATCACTCTGTGTTTCATGAAACTATTGCGCCTTATGCTTCTGTCATTGGTAAGCAGTATTTACTTTGTAAAAGTCCCATGAAAGCTGGAACTTGCACGGATGTGTGTGGACACATGTTTGCATTGGTGTTGCTCTGCAGAACATTTCCCATCTGACATTGACACAGTGGGATAATCTTATTCTTGGTGGACTTCTAGTCATTTTTTGGTTTATGCATAGGTTGATCATCTTTCTAAAAAGTGGAGTGTCTCATTTTCCAGTGAACTGTATTTACTGGGAGACAAGATATCCTAGACTGCTCACCAATAAGCAACTTCAGAAACTATTAGCTGCAGATGGAAGTGTGCATAGCCGACTTGCTGGCTTTGCAGACATTTCATGTGATATTGGAGGGTCCATTGAATGTGTCAATTGCACAACCTCAATTGAGAAACCCTTTTACAGGTCTCGACTCATGCCTTTTTTCCTAGTTTCATACAGAAAGATGGGTTCCTAGTAGAGAATTCGACATGATAATTTTGATGCTAGTACTAACTAAGTAGAGCTAAGTGGAGAAACATAATATAAGTTCGTAGACAACATTGCCATATGCTGTACAAGTTTAATGGTAGCAGATTTATTTGACAAACTTTCATACATACTAGTGCACATGATTCCCCACAAAACACCTCAGTATCAACTTGTATAGGCTGCTTCACAATGGTGAGGACTCCGTCAGGTGACGCTAAGATCATGTCCAAGAAAAAATGCTGTTAAGATACTTCCTAAAGTATGCTTTTTACTTGTATAAAGGGTTTTTAAGTGTCAGAGATGTTTCCTAAAGTATGCTTTTTACTCATATAAAGACTTTTTGAGTATCAGAGATACATTATAAATGCTGTTAATATACTTCCTAAAGTATGCTTTTTACTCATATAAAGGCTTTTTGAGTGTCAGAGATACATTATAAATGGGTGGGTGCTGGTACAAAACAATTTTATCCTATATTGCCCCTTGTCATACACTCTTGCATAGAGAGCAAGATGTCTAGGCCTAGGCTAGATGGTGGCAAGTAGTACTAGCCCCAATCTTACCACAGTTTCTCAATCATGTTTGAGGGCCTCATGGAGGGGGATGTGAAACAAAATCTTCAATGACCTAATTTTTGTTGCAGTTTATGCACCACCCCCAAGACACTTGTTGGAACATGACATTTTAGCCTAGTGGATAACCCAAATGTTGAATTCACCAGAGCCATCCTGCATCTTGTAATCATGTAATCTTGTACTTTTTTGGTAATTAATACAATTACCTATTGCGGAAAAAAGAGAGAGACAGAGATAGAGATGGAGATGTCTATCTAGTCTCGAGTTGCCTTTTGCACTCTCGTCTTTTGTTTTGTTGAATCTGTTGTATTTGGTTCATACATGATGGCTTAGAGATACCCTGCAAGTTGTAATCTTGTCATCCTGTACTATTTTTCTTAATCAATATGATAACCCATCACAAAAAAAACAGAGAGAGAGGTGTCAACAGCAGTCCCAAGAGCAAAATGTATCTCCTCTTCCACTGGCAAGGCAATCGGGACTTAAGAAATGCTATGCAAACATTTTAGAGAAGGGCAAAGGGATCTTATTCAAGGTTCCAATCCTTTCATTTGCCCGTATCAGGTGTGGGAGGAAACAGTTCTTTTGATTCTGCCTTGAGGTTTGACTCTTGGGTAAGATTGCTTCCACTGAGGGAAACTCCTCATACTCCAGCAACAACAACTCCCTCCTTGAGTGTTGATTGCTGGTTTGTAGAGAGCCTACCTCATAGATGTTACTTGCGGTGAAATGGAGAGATTTTACACAATAAAATTGCAAATGCTAAAGGGAAAACACAGTATAGTATTCTCTTGCCAATTCTGTCATGAGGATAGCCCTATGGAATGTTAAAAGGTGTCTCATTTGGAAGCAAAATGTATAGAATGTGGAAGACTATTTTTGTTGGCAATTGGATATTTTATGTGCACTTGAGCTCAAGCAACATGCCATGACCGGTTCCACTTATGTATATAAGGTTTTTACTGTGTTTTTCAATAGTCAAACACCTAGTAGATTTGGGGTCACACTCATTATTCGCTCTTCCTAGCAACCTTTCTTGATTTGCCAGGATGCTTGAAGTATGTTTATGATTGTGGAGTTTACATATGAAGGGGAGGCACTTTGGCTGGTAGGGGTATATGCTCCCAACACAACCTTGGTTGTCACGGAGACGTGAAATTTTGAGATGCTCTAATCTTGTCGATAACATTTGATTAATATACTAATCAAATGTGCAAGGTTGTTTAGTACATGTGATACACATGGCAGTTATTTCATGGTAATAGGCCAAGGACCCCGAGAATGTAGTGGGTGTCAAAGGCAAAAGTTGTAAGAAGTTATGCCTAACAGGTACTAGGTGGTACCTAGTGTGAGATCTAGGCCTAGACCAATGTATTGGCAACTAATGTTAGTGGTTAATTGCTCAAGGATACTTGGAAGACAAATTGGCCTAGCCAATTTAATTATTGACTGGTGGGATTAATCTTTTGAGCACCAGGATAATTATTGAATTAACTTTTAGAATTGATATTCTGAAAATTAATATAATAAGCTGGAAAATGTTGGATAATGGGATTAGAAGGCTATCACTTGGCAAAAATTGCCCATGCAAGTGGGAAAAACGTTTTTAGGGGCTGGTGGAAGCCTATTCCAACCATTGTGAGAGAGAGGGAGACTACTAGGAGCAAGGACAACAGACTACTGATGTGATTTGCAGCTACCAGGGATCAGTTCTACAGCATGTGATAGCATTTTGGAGCCCTCCAAGAGTAAGTCACAACAGTCCAAAGTCCTAGTGCAGATAACAACATATAGGAGGGGGCATCAATCTTTTTGGTAGTCTTAGGATGTAGGTGACAGGAACTCTAAAATTTCTCTCTGTACAGTATTCTCTCTTATTCCCTAGCCCTCTCTCAAGTTATCTTAGCATTTTCTGGTAGTTTGAGCTATCAGAGGAAGATATTTCAGTCAATCTCTGCTATAAATCCTAATTTACAGTAGAAATTAGGTTTTAACAGCCGCCTGGGGACGCATGCTTAAATTGAGGGCCTAGGACTTGAATTCTAGCAGCTGAAATTGAGGAATTTTAGGGAGATTCAAGAGGTCAACTAGCCAATATTAGATTTGGGGCTGAAATTGTCTTTCAAGGAGCAGGGTGAAGGCCAATCCCCAAGTAAACCAAGGGGCAAATTGGGTTGGAGGTTTGTTGGTCAGTTTTGACAATAAAAGGCACTTGTATTAGTGGAGGAGATCAGAGGATCTTAGTTGTACTTCTTCTATTTGCAATAGAAGATAAAGAAATATTGCAAATTTTGGGGTCAACAGGGTGTCCAATATTCAAGATTAAAGTGAAAAATTGTGCATTTTCAATTTATGTGAATTTTATGCTTGCTATAATTAATACTTAATCAAGTTATTTACCACCCTATTCGAGGAAGGTTGGTTTCATTGGATCATCTCGGTAGCTTTGGATTGACTTGCAGTGTCTCACTTTATGTGTGCATCTACTCCATCATCCACCTTATGGAGAAACGATCTATGTGGTAGAAGGTACTGAGAACTTCTTACGCAAGGATAATATCACATAATCCTTGCTATTCTCTAGTACGTTGTTCCATTTATCAAAAGCATTATTCTAAAGAACTTGCTGACATAACTCGTGCATGCATACCATGACTCTCTTCTCCTCATTTTTATAAGCACAGCAAGGAGTACGCCACTTAGCATAACCAAGAGATCCTTGTACATCAGGTTTTACCTATAGGAGTGGCACTTGCAGGAGTGCCACCCGCGTAGATAGTTGAGCAAATCCAAGTGTAAAAAAAGGGCATGCCAAGGGTTTGTGATGGGTGATTTTAATACTTGTGAGTTTGCATAATAGGTAACTTCACATCATTCTGTGATGGATGCTCTAGATTGCTAGACATGGCATGCTTTGATAGCCTTGTTATTGAAACAAGACATGAGGTCTAGACTGCATTCTTCAGAGCCATGGTTTATGGTTTACATTTTGTTCCCTTCAATATGTTGGAATTTGGGCTAGATCGGAAAGGATGTATGTTTGTCAGAGTGATTCTTTCCTTTCACGTGTGCTTAATATGTGGGTAGAGAGACAACGTGTCCTCTCAGACCATTATCCCTATTCTTGGAAATGATTCATTACCTGGTGGATGCTTTCAAGGCCCAACTCGGGCGTATGCCCTTGAGATTCAATTAGTCCTTCCTATTGCATGATCAATTCTCTGATATGCTACAATTGATAGCTTCCTTTGGCAAACATGCTGTATTTGAGGGGTTGGATGCATGGGAAATCTTTTGGAATAATGCGCGGGCTTTATCTAGAGCTTATGGGATTCAACAAGTATCTACATTTAGCACTAAATTGCAGCATTTGCAATCCTTGTTTGAAAAATTAGTCACATTGCAGCAAGCTGGGGACCCATCTAATGAGTTGATCACTTCCTCTAAATGGTTGAAATGTAGAGTGCAGACTCTCCAAGATGAGAAATATGCAAAATATAAATTGCTGGCCTGTTTGGATGCCTTATATGACAATAATTGCCAAACTCATTAGTTTTATGCTAGGCTTCACAAAAAATATGCACGTGAGAATATTGTGCGCTTGTTAGATACACAGGATGTTGTGTTCATTGAGCCTCGCTCAATAATACAGATGTGCATCCAGTATTATAAACCTTTGTTGGGTCCATAAGAAACTCTCACTGATGTAGTTCTTGCCACTCACAATTGTGTTGTGGACATGGTGCATGACTAGGTGAAACCTGACTAGGCAGATTTTATGGAGGCCCACATCAATGAGGAGGAGATCGAGGAGATGTTGTCCCATTTTCCCCATAGGAAAAACCTAGTTGAGATGGCCTGCCTAATGAATTGTTCTCAACATATGTTGTTCAACTTAAGGATCCATTAACATGTCTTTGTCAGCAAGTTTGGTGATCGGGTTGCATGCCCTCAGATTGGAAGATTGATACGCTTTTGCTTGTTACCAAGGATTCCCTCTCCTCAAACTTTAAAGTAGTGGAGGCACATTTTTGCTATGGGATCCATGTCTAAAATTTTCTATAAGATCATTGTTAATAGATTGCAAAAGGTTTCCCCATAGGTGATTCATCCGCTACAGTATGGTTTCATCAAGGGATGTGATATCATGCATAATATTCTCAATGCTCAATTGGGGATGTTGAGAATCAAGCTTAGTGATATTGATTGACACACTATAGTATGGCTATAGCCTAGCTATTATTCATCATGTGTGACATAATAACTAAGTCGGTGTGGCTCAACCATAGTTAGCGGTGTGTGGTCAGTCAATGACCTATCTCTTATTTGTTATGTGTGACTTACTCAGTGTGTTATTCTGAATCAATTGAAGATGAAGAAATGGGGGTACACTGCCCTTTGTTGCAGATGCTCCACTTTGTGTCTATCTCTTCCCCTCTTTTTAAACATGGTATCAGAGCTGGAGTTGTGAAGCTTGGCCCAAACCCTCGGTTAGTGCAATCCCTATAGGTCAAGGTTTGTGACAGCCATGGCTCTTTGCTTTTGAGGTGAGCATTCAGTCCCAGTGTCTTTCAGGCTTGTTTGTGCTTGTTCTAGGGATTATGGAGGCTTCGTTGAGCACCCTAGAGTGAATCATTGAGCTCATATAGCTTAAGGGGATCACCATCATTCCTTGTAGCAAACAAAAAGACTATGCCTGCCCCTTAGGCTGCTCTCACAGATTGGCAAGTTGGTCTTCCACCTCATTGGCACCTTCCAAGGATTAAAGAGCTTGCATTAGGGACTATGGAGTGCCCGTTGGTGGCTATTGTATCTCAGCCCATCCAGCATAGTGTCTAGCATCATTCACGCTATTGGTGCTTGTTTCTTATAAGTCCCTAATCTGATTTGTACAGCTCATTGGCAGCATTGCTGGTGTTTTTGGCATCATTTGGCAAGCATTGGTTGAAATATCTTGACATTGCTTACCTTCCTTTCCGACATCGGTCATTGGCATTGGGCATTGGATTTGAGTTTCCCATTGACTATCAAAATAGGGAAGTCTGCTATAATACATACAAAGACAACATATACCTCATTGCTTGGAGCTCATTGGAGCTTATATTGATGTCTATTCATGCCCAAAAGATGCTTGTTGTCACGAGGATGTGAAATTTTAAGATGCTTTAATCTTGCCGATAACATTGATTAAGTTATTAATCAAATGTGCAAGGTTGTTTAGTATATGTGATGCACATGGCAGTTATTTTATGGTAACAGTCCAAGGAACTTGAGGATGTGGTGGGTGTCAAAGGCAAAAGTTGTGATAAGTTATACCACCTAGGTATTGGGGGTCAGTTGTTGGTGTCAGTTTTGACCCTAGCACAGTTGTTTGGTCAATAAATATCAGTGGTGACACTAGGGACTAGCATTAATTAATTAATGCTAGTCTAAGGGTCAATAAAGGTTAGGGATCACTCTAGTTTGCAAATGGCCTAGCCAATTCAATTCTGGATGGGCACATTTAATTTTGGGCTGGGTCAGAAGGGTTGAATTAATTTTCAGGACTATTTAATTCTGAAAATTAATTAAATGGCTGGATAATACTTAAAAATGGGTTTAAAAGGCTGCTAATTGGCAAAAATGCCTATACAAACTGAGAAAACGTTTTAGGGAGTTGGGTCTTAGCCATTCGGTTAGTTTATAGCTTGGGGGGGAGAGAGTGGGAGTTGCTAGTTCTTTTCTGATTAGAGAACATCAATTTGTTGGAAAAGGTAGCCCATTTGGGGGCCTTAGCATGGAGGGGACAGCAGGGAGACACCTTTGAGGGGCAGGCAACAACATTGCTAATTAGATGACAGCATTTTGGAGGTGCTTGGTAGTAGGTGACTGTATTATATGCAAGTTGGAGTAGGCAACAAGTAGATCTTAGGATTTTCTCACAAAGAAAATTGGATTTCTCTCTCATCTTGGCTTTCATCTCACCTTCTTTAGTAATCTCTCAAAAGATCTTAGCATTTCTCAGCCATTCTCAGCGGATCTCAATAAAATTTGGTGGACAGCAAGAGGTTTTCTGTTGTAGATCCTAAATTTTTGTAGAAATTAGGGTTTGACAGCCGCCTTGGGACTCGTGCCAACAAGAATAGGCATCGTAAACTGAAATCAGCACTTGAAATTTGTGGAAATGATAGGGATTTTAGATGCCAAGTCATCCAATGTAAATTGGGGTAGCATTTGGCCAATTGGTGGTTTCATTTGTGCAATTTTTGGGTGAAAATCAAGGGGCAATTGGCCCAACTTGCTTGTTGATTGTATGTACAACAAGGGGCTTTTGGATTAGCAAAGGAGATCATGGAATCTCAACTTGTACACTATCCATTGGCAATTAAAGATAAAAAAGTACCGAAGGGGCTGCTAGCTTTGGGGCCAATTAGGTGTCTAGTGTCCAAGATTGTTAAGGTAATTGGATCAGCAAAGGAGATCGTGGAATCTTAACTTGTATACTGTCCATTAGCAATTAAAGATAAACAAATACCGAAAGGGGCGCCGGCTTTGGGACCAATCAGGTGTCTATTGTCCAAGATTTTTAAGGTAATGTGTGCATTTTAGTTTATGCTTAGTTATTAATTGCTATAATTAAGTTTAGGTTTTACCACCCTATCCGAGGAGGAAGGCTGGTTTCACTTGGTCACTTGGGGATGTTGTATGGGATGTTTTGAGCATTGTTTGCTTAGTTTAGAGGTGGTTTATTGCTGGTTATTGTCTGTGAAGAGACTATCTTCCATGTTTACATGAGATCTATGCTACCACTGATGCCCCTATGGATATTTTTCAATTCCCAGATGATATGGCAAAGGTTTTGAGATGTCTTGTGAGGTTATGGAGCTGAAATACTTCAGTTAAGGCAGAGTTTTTACTGCTGGTTATTCCAGGGCTGAACCTATTTTGGTTGGAAAGATTTATGCCTATTGTGCTTGGCTGCATTTTAGACACCTCGGGTGATGTATTGATGTATATCAGTGCTGTTATGAGCTGCATATACACTTGAAACACTGAAGAGGTTGCAAAGTGAGCAAAAGCTGCTAAAGAGGTCCGAAATGCACTTGGTTTATGTCATTGTGAGTAGTAAATGCATACTCACTGTGGGCTGTGACTGAACTACAGCCAGCTTATCTGATCTTACATGTCTTGAGCAGTTGTTGCTTGTGAAATCCCTGCCTCTGCAGTTAGCAAATTGTGATAGGTTTTTGCAAATTGTTTGAAGGCATTGGTATTGCCTAAGTGGACAGCCATTCTACTATTCTGAATAGTAGAATACAGCATCATGGCAAATGCAAGAGGTACTGAGAATATTACTCAAATTGTGGGGGAGACATTGGACAATAAGAATTTTGCTTTATGGAAGTTTAGAATGTAGAAAATTTTGATTGGAAGAGGTTATTGGGACTTATGTACTGGAGATGAAGTTGAACCAAAAGTGCTCGATAGAAATCCTATTGCTAAGCGACATAGAGCTTATAGATAGTGGTCGGAAAGAGCCAGTAAAGTCTTATATTGGTTCTCATTATGCATCTCAAATGCTATAGCTATGCAAATCATTGATTGTTGGTCTCCAAACGATGCATGGGATACCCGTATGGAAAATTATGGAAATGTAACATATGCAAGAAAAATGTAGCTTTAGCAGTAGTTTAACAACATGGATAGAAATGACAGAAGCATATAGGCTTATGCCACTGAAAATAAAACCATTGCTGATGAGCTTGCTTTCATTGGATCGAAGATTGAGGATGATGATATGGTTGTATTTACCCTGAATGGGTTGGGCAAAGAATAGAAGGCCTTTGATACATCTATTTCTATACGATAGGAAGCCCCTGATTGGGATGAGCTGCTTGTATTGTTGCTACATGAAGAAGTCAAGCTAGGCTTGAACATAGGATCTAGTAACTCTCAAAGTAGAGATACCGTTTTCTACTCTAGTTAGAGAGCTATTGGTGGCAAGGCTCGAGGAGTCTCTTGAGGTCGTGGAGACACTTGACACAGTTATGGGCAGTAACAATAAAATTTTTGGAACAATCAAATTGCACAATGTTAGAGAGAATCTGGATTTTTCCATGGCAGGGGGAGATCGCCTAGAGGTAGAGGTACTTGGCAATCTATTGATCAGTCAAACAGAGATAAGGATTGTCATTATTGTGGTAGGTATGGTCATATTGCAAAAGACTGTCACAAGAAGCATGCTGGTATGAAAGCTAAGGGTAGATAACTTGGTCATTATGCATTGTCTAGTAATGCTAATGATGATCGGTCGGATAGATTGTTTGCCATAATACATGTATCGAAAGACATGCCTAAGCAAGGCAAAGCTGATCAGAAATGGCCTTCAAACCATATGACTCCACACGGAGAATGGTTTGATGAGATGATTTTAGAAGCTCATGGTTATGTATGTACAGGTGATGCATCATACACAGCATGACATTAAGCATACATGTATTGTATCTTTGGTCATGCATAATGGAAAGAAAAAGAGTCTCTATGATGTTTTGCATATATCGTCTATTACGAAAAATTTGTTGTCTGTTGGACAAATGACTGAGCAGAATATGCAAGTCGGATTCAATAAAGATGGATATTTCATTAGAAGAATATGGGAATGGTTGTAAGTCGATTGCAAAAGGTAAAATGGAGCGGCAGGTTATTTAGTTTGGATGCCACTATTCCTGAACCAAAGGCAACCATGTTTGCTCATGATAGTGGAGCAATCAAAGATGTTGAAATATAGCATAAGCGTGGGCATGCCAATATACAGTGGTTGAAAACTATGTAGCAGAAAGAGATTGTACTTGGTCTTCCGAAATTTTAGTAGATGGATTTAGGATATGTATGTTCAGCTTGCAAGTTTGGATGTAGTCAGGAGGATTATGCGGTATGTTAAGGGTACATTTGAGTATGGGCTGTTTTATGACTTTGGAAATTTGGAAAACCTCTTGAGCTCACAGGATACATTGATGCTGATTGGGCTAGTTGTTCATATGACAAGCGGTCAACAAGTGGATATGCTTTCAATCTTGAAAGTAGTATGATCAGTTGTAGTAGCAAAAAGCAGCCTACAGTTGCTCTCTCTAGTATAGAGGCAAAGTATAGAGGTGTAGCCTTAGTTGCATGTGAAGCACTTTGGCTCTTGAAATTGCTAAATGACTTGGGCATGCAGATGGACAGATTAGTCACATTGTATTGTGACAACACGGAGATGGTACTTGTAGGGATGATAGATTTGATTCATGTGAAGACTGAAGACCAAGTAGCAGATATCTTTATCAAATCTCTTGGTAGAGATAAGTTCATCTACTTCAGAGAGCTACTTGGAGTGTAGCGGTTGACTTAAGAGTAAGGGGGAGTGTTGAGAAATAAGTTGAGTGATCTTGATTGATACACTATAGTACAACTACAACCTAGCTATTATCTATCATGTGTGACATAATAAATGAGTTGGTGTGGCTCAATCATAGTTAGTCGTGTGTGGTCAGCTAGTGACCTATCTCTTATTTGTTATGTGTGACTTAGTTAGTATGTTATTCTAAATCAATGGAAGAATGAAGGAATGAGGGTACACTACCCTCTGTTGTTGTAGATGCTCCACTTTGTGTCTCTTTGTCCCCCTCTTTAAATAAGGGATAGATTATGCAAAAACCTCTTGCCGGCAGGTTGTTATGATTCAATTGGATATTAAAAGGTTTTTGATCATGTTAGTTGGTCATTTCTTAGACATTTAATGTCTTCCATGGGATTTGGGCCTTGAATGGCATCCCTTATTGATACTATCAGCATTGATGTAGTGGCACAAATCATGCTTAATGGGTTGTGACTGAGGAGATTGCTCTTTCTCACTCGCTTTGCTAAGGACACCCTCTTAGTCCTTTGTTGTTTGCCTTGGTGACACATCCGATGCTCTCTTTGCTGGATAAGTTGGCTATTGATGGTGAGATCATTGGATTGACTCTTCCTAATGGAGGAAAAGTTTTGGGACAATCCATTGCTAATGATCCCTTTATGTTACTAAAGGCTGAAAGATCAAATTTGGAAAGGGCAATGGCGATATGGAGCCTATTTGGTCTTGCTCCAAGCTTGCATATCAATGCCAAGAAATCTACTTGAATCAATTGTATGGAAACTGATTTGAATAACTTCGGGTGGTAGGGAGTCGTGGTTCTTTGAGGTGACATAAGTCGACACCTGGATTATCCCTATTGGAAGTCCCAAGGTTGACCTCTGCATGTGCGACTGAAAGTTGCCCAAACAATTATGATTAGTATGATTTCATATTTTTTTTCCATCGCTTTCATGGACATAAAAGTGATTGCATGAGCGGGTGCAGCCTATCCACTTTATGCTTTGGAAAAAGCAAGGGAATGGACTGGGCTAAGTGTGGATATCCTGGCAACATGTTACTATGCTGAAACAGTTGGGTGATGCTTCCCTGCTTGTTTCTTGTGGAATGGTACTTGATAGACTTTTAGAGTCCTTTTGTTACTGTAGAATGCTCTTCTGATAGCTTTTTGGCTTCATGTTTGTTGTGGCTTGGTTGGCCTGAAGGCCTGATGTAAATATTTAGAGAAGGTGGGCATACAGAGGGAGGGAGGGAGGTTTACTTTGAGAGTTCAGCATCTTATGTTCATGTAAACTGAATCTGACAGGTATGATCCAGTATCTGACCTGTACTTCGACGATATGGATGGCAAAGGAATAATAATTCTAGCTACGGATAACCTTCCTACAGAACTTGCAAAGGAGGTAACTTATGCAAACCCTGTATATCTTATTATGCTGTTCTCTGTCTATGGGCCTTTTGAAGAACTGCAAAGTTACAAACTGACATGTACTTCAATGATCTCAATTACACTGTTTTTTTCATATATAGACAAGAATGGCCGGATGGAAACGACTGAGGTTTTTAGTTGTGTATAACTCTCTTATGCATGGTTTCTCAAGAATGGCTATAGGCAGGACCTATGCTTCATTTCTTTCCTCTAGTTTTGCTTCATTTTCATCCTCTGTGAGAAGACCCTGATGGTGTAAATAAATGCATCTTTGTTCTAGTGTTGAAGATACTCTTTTGTGGTTGTGTGGAGACTGAGTAAATAGAGTGAATGGTCTTGTAGTTTGTCCTATGTGGTCTGGAGGAGCTTGATCCATTTGAAGTTCATGTCTAGTGAACCATTAGTATACCCACACATTGGGTATCCCATTCTTTCCTAGCTGTTGCAAGGACTTAGGGGCAGAGTATTCTAAGGGGTTGACAGGGTGAAGGTAGGCACTTTTCTGCAAGAGGATATGAACCACCATTTCAGATCATACAATGCCATCAAGGAACTTTAATTCCAGCTTCAAGTCCAGGGATCCTTAGTATCTCCCTCAGTTTGGATGCAGTTCAGGCATTCTCACTTATTCGAGATTTGATAATCATTTTGACGAAGCTATCCCCTCCTGCATTGATCGATTTTATGCTGATGATTGGGCATTTCACAGAGGATTGGTGGGTATTTCCCCTGGTACTTCTTTTTCCGATCAAGCACTTCATTGTCAGATTGGATTTTGTTGATCCTTCTCCACTCCGACAGCCTCACTTTTTGCATTGCTGATAGTCACTGGAGATCTGACATAGATAGCAAGTGGAACAATACAAGATTCCTTGGATTTTCAGCCTGGGCAGATGGCATCAATAGTGGCAGATGCGCTTCAGATCATGAGCAAGCTGCTGAGAATATCAGTCCAGACACAATTGAAAACACTTCACTAGAAGATGGATTTATGGTCTATTTTAATCTCTACTCACCATCAACATGAACTAAAAGATGCAAGGATTTTTGCTTCCATCCTGCCTGCTTCTTTTTGGTATCAGAAAGCTGACCAATGTACTGCTACCTTCTTTCACGCAGTAGGACCTAGGAAACCCCACAGTTCCTTGAGCTGTCTTTATAGAGCTGATGGCATTAATACAGATTAGGCATCAGAGTTCCAAGGCATATGCATTGAGTATTTCAGCAACCTATTGGCAACCTCTTTGCCATGATCTGGATTAGAGACTGCTGGATGGGCAGGTTGATCAGTAGTTAATCCAGTGATATATTCATCTTGACAACCTCCTTACGGACCTCATTCACAGATACTGAACTTTTTAGTTTCCTGGGAGTGGTGCCACACCATAAATGTTTGGGAGTTTCACTTTTTTGCTTCATGTGCTATTGGGAACTCATCTAGTTGCTCTTTGAGGTCATTCCAAAAAATTATTGACACAGAAAATATGGCTTCTAGTTTATCTACATGCCCGATTTATCTCATTCCCCAAGATGGAAGAGATCCTCTTGGACATAACAAAGTAGGAACTGTTACTTTCTGATACACCTTTGTTTTGAGGCTTCAACGCTTTTGCCAGATATATACAGGGAGGTTTCCTCAAGGACAGGAGTATGAAGGACAACCTTTTGACTTTTTGGGAAGCTAACTCTGGGGCTAGGCTTTGTTAGGTTTTGAAAATACATATGATTGAGTGGTTTGGCGATTTCTGGAGGGCACTCTGGCTCTCTAAAATGCATATTGAGAGGCTGTTTGGAATGCCAAGTAGGCATCAATACTTTAAATTTCAGCACAGCACCAGATGGTTGCATTGATTTACAATATCTGTCTAAAAGTGCCTCATTCGAGCTCTCTTTGTCTTGGTGTGTGTAAATTACTGATCAATTTTTTCTTGCTGCTGAATGCTATATCATTTCCACTTGGACTTTTCTTGCTTCCACTTGGAACAGCTTAAGCACCTTATTTGCAATTCTTTTATGGTCTAGTTGTGACAGGGCATTATTGATCCCAGACTTCAAAGTCAAGCTCTTTTGGCCAAGTTTGTGTTATAGTTTGTAATTTGCTACTAGTAAGTGACTTGTGGAAAAACCTGTGGAAAGCTAGGCAGCCCTTGGCATCCATGATTACGTTTCTGCTATATACACCCTTTCATCCAACATTCACATTTCTCTTCCTCTTCGTGCCCCTGAAATGTTGGTGGACATCCATGATGCTATCCTTGCTGTAGATGTGGCCTTTTGCCTGAGGTGGTATCTTTTCTCCCTTGCAAGTACTTTCGGAGTTTGGACTCTTGCTTCTTCATCCAAATCTGCTATATTCATATAGAGAATGAGAGATTTGTCACTTTGATCTTGACAGAGTACCGCAGTTGCACTATTGAAATTTTCAGGTGTGTTGCTGCACATCAGAAATCGTGGTATACTGGTCCTCATCCTAGCAAAGTTCTCTCAAATGATTCTTGACATTGTCACAATCTTAAGAATTCACCACTATGTCACCTGCAGTCGAATCCTGAAGAATCAATTTGGCATGTTTTGGCACCCTGCTATTTCGTATTCATACTGTATTTCATGTTTTGGCACATTTTCTGGCCCATCAGGTAGTGCCCCTACAGCACTATCCCATCACTGGTCTGAGCACCTTTTTGCTGATTTTACAAGACACTGTGGAAACTTTGGGACAGCTACTGACCTTGTAACTAGGTTGGTGGCTCATTGCAGCTTTGCAGTTGGTACTTGGCTTACATGAACATGGCGTTCCCAGTTTGCCAGCTTCATGGTGATCCATTGGAGACATTGCATGAGTGTTAATGGGATTGTTCCCTTGCCCAACAGTTGCATCTTTCAAGTATTATCCTTTCACATGCAATGTGTTTGCACCTCACATGATTGGCCCACAGACACTAGACCTGACATTGGCTATGAGGGCACATCATGTTGAGCTAAAATAAGCATTATGTGCTGAATTAGCCTCTTAAACAGCCCCAAGAATGCTTAATTTATGAAAACCCTAAAATGGTGCGCAGTGCGGGAGAGTTTAAAATGGTGCATGGTACAAGGTCCTGAAACTTTCTATAAATAGGTAGGCTGTCCTCCATTCAGCCGAATCTCATATTTACAGGTTTCAGGTGATCTAGCTTTGCTGCCCACACCCTATTTGCAGAGGACATCTCAGCCAAGGCTGCCTGACATTGTCTACATCCATCAGGCACCTGTTTCCAGCTTACTGCATCTGCTGCGTTATCTACAGCTGGCGACTTGTTCTACTGCTGCATTTGTGATCTATGGCTGCTGTACATACCGCCATGTCATCATACCTGCATTTTTACTGCTGGCAGCCTGAATTTAGGGTTTGAATTATACTTTAAAAAATTAGGGCCACTTATGGTTCAGCCCCAACCTCTGACTTACACGTTTACTGCATCTGCTGCATCATCTACAGCTGGCGACTTGTTCTACTGCTGCATTTGTGATCTATGACTGCTGTACATACTGCCATGTCATCATACCTACATTTTTACTGCTGGCAGCCTGAATTTAGGGTTTGAATTATACTTTAAAAAATTAGGGCCACTTATGGTTCAGCCCCAACCTCTGACTTACACACATATCGCACTTTCATACTTGTCTGCATTTGCCAATGGAAATCTGGAAAATTCAATGGTTCCGGTGCCTTGCATTGTATATCTTTACTGATAGAAGGAATCTTTTTTGGCGAACGATGACTGTAATTTAGTTTGATTAAATAAGTTATAAACACTACATTCTTTTTTGAAAACTTTAAAATTATATCCTGTAAAGGGGCAGCCTGAAAAGAGTTTTTGCTGGTACGTTTGACAAACATTATGTCCTTGCAGTCAACAAATCATTTTGGAGATGTACTGCTTCCGTTTATTACAAATATGGCCAATGCTAGCTCAATATCAGGCTTGATGCTGCCAGTACAACAGGCATGCATTGCCCATGGGGGTCAGTTAGCTTCTCTCTATGAGTACATCCATCGAATGCGACTCTCCAATGATAGGTATAAAGGCATCTTTTGTCAAGATGATCTGTGGGAATTTTGGATTTTGAGACTTCAGCTTGCACGATTTGGGTGCTCATATTCAGAATTAATGGACAAACATTCCATTACTTTACAGATTACCCCTCTTGGAAGAAAATGTTCAAGGAATGGGTGGCAATGGGTTCAAAACTATGGTATGTGTTCCTTGCTAATTGGTTAAAAGGCCAAATTTCAATTTAACTGCTCAATCATATCAATGTTTTACCTTTCTTGAGGAGTTGCCCATTCTAACCAATCAATGCTGTGAGGGACGTTAAACTAGGGAGGTTTCAAAGTCTATGGTCTATTATTGAAGATTTCTATTTTGTTCTTTGGGAGTACTATTTTCCGTGATGGTTGTTCCATCCCATTTCTTTCATACCCTTTGGGCTCTTCCATGTATCCTGGTTGACATGCTTGATTGTTCATCCTACTACTAGCTTCCAACTAATAGGAGGAATTACGTGGGGTAAAAGAAGACAGTATGAATGCATCAAATTTTCAATTGTTGCTATGTTATGACTTTATCCAGATCATAGTCCTATGTGAGCAAAGGCAATACTATGTTAAACCTGATTTCCACTTCATTTACTGGTGTATTCAACTTTCACTCTACATAAATGCTCTGTTGTGCTGAACTATCAACCAAATGTCACAGTCAATTTCAGGACTTGATAGAGCAAGTCCATAGATGTGTGGATATTAAGAAAGGCATTCAAGGGCTTGTTAATTAGAGGCTAAGATGTGAATCGAACTTTTTGTTGTGCTAATTTTCTTCATCCTGTCCTTTCTAGATTAGTATCTAACAGATTCTTCCGGTGCTGCTCTGATTTGAAGGCAGTATGGTCATTCCAAACTTACGGGAGATTACAGATCAAGAGGAGAATTAAGTTTATAATAATGTTTGGAACTCAGGATAGTATTGGCCATTACAAAATTACGGGAGCTTTAAAGGATCAAGAAGAGTGTGCGGATTGCAAGAAAGAGATGTGACATAAGATCTTGACCCTTTTACAAGTAGATTAGCTTAGATGTGCCTGTAACAGGGTGGCCCCCAAAAGAAGATCAACACATCCCCTAGTTGAAGATCACTTTTTCTCCATTTCTAAGTCCTTTTTTCAGCTGCTAGCCAATCAGAGGATGGAATGCTTGCTTGTGATTGTTCTTTTGCCTTGCTCTTCTACTCCCCCTACACCGACTTCTATCTGGCACAATGGAGATTGGAAGCTATACATCATCTTTTCGATAGTTGATTGGATCAAAATAATTATTTTAAAGAGGAAAAACGCATGATTATTGAGGGCAAGAAAAATGTTACACTTTCACAGGTCTCTGCATCAAAAACTCACAAAAAGCAAAGTGCCCTTTTACTGGCACAGTTACCCTAGTGACTGCTGTTATAATCAGGAATGAAAAGCACACATAAAACCATGTTGATTTGGAGATTACTTCAATGTCCAACACAGCTATGCCTTGGAGCAATTGCATGCCCATCAACACAGCACCTTTGGCATCACCACCAGAGGAATTAGTCTGGTCTGGACTGCCCTGACTGCGCTGACCAAGAAGAGCCCTCGGTTCTTGAACCACACGTGCACATCAAAATAGCTACTAGCCAGGACTGCCACACCACTCACTTTGGCTGGAAGCAATAGACAACAGACTCTCCTTCTAATCCGATTTCTTTTGCAAGCCTTACAAGGACAAGAAGAAACATAACAGGATGGACATTGAGCTCACCTCCTAGCGATAGAGCCAAACCAGCTCACCTCTGAGCCTGGGATTCAGCAGCATGTCAGTCAAGCTCCCATCACAAGGACTGATGTCCCATACCACTGGCCCACACAATCCTACTGTGTGAATGGAGCCACCTAGGGTCTGGACTCCGAGAGCCATTGCAGGGAAGAGTTATACACCCAGGTACCAAGTTCTATTTACAAAACTTGTCCCCAAACCCTAAAGTTTCCTGAATGCATTCACACTACATGACCTTTTAGCCTACCCTAAAGGGCCTTGACTGTGTCCACACCTGGTGATCCCTAATTGCTAAAGCTGCAGGCATCCATCCATGATGTCCAAGGATAGAAACTAAATTTTCACTTTTGTGTAAGTGATGCACCCTTTCTTTTGTCACTGTTGTAACATTTTAACATAGGTGGTCGTAATTGATTGAACATGGTAGACAAACGAAGGCTGAAGCCAAGCCAATGGCCAGATACATGTCGGATTCTTCTCTTGTTCCAAGCTCTAAATTACATGTCATACTGTATCCTGATAGATCTCATGAGATGGATAAGTTCCTTAAAACCTTAATTGATTTAAATGCTTTTAACTATTCATTACTCGACTTTAGAACCAATACATTTGGATTTGTTGTTTTAGGAAGTGAATGAAAACAAGTGCATGACAGTTTTGCTTCTCTCCATTCTTTAACACAAAGAAAGAATAACCTACCTGTTCAGGTTGTCAGATTCATGATAACTGGGTAGAAATAGAAGCCTCAAATTTTTTCTTGGGGACGGTCAATGTGAATTCAACCAGTTTTCACCTTGGGAGGATCAATTTGACATGAGGCTTTTGGCCTGATAATTTATACTGATCCAATGCCTTCCGCATCGTGTTTTGGTCAGCACATTTATTGGAATTTTTCTTTGTTAACTTTGGAATTATCATCAATTAGAGTCTCAATGTTTCTGCTGCAACAGCAAATGTCATATTTATCTCTAAGAGAACAGTAAAATCTATTTTTTCAGGAAGAGAATGGTAGTGTTTCACCTATGAAGTGTTATATGAACGTGTTAGAATCTGAGCATTTGCCCAAGAATGTCTTCTCTCCTTTCCAATATTGAAATGGTACTACATATGGCTGTGTTGGTTGGTGTAGGTTTCTCTGGACGGTCACTTGTTTGATCAACGTCTGATAAACGAAGCGCTTGATGTGATAGAGAGGGCTGGTGGTCAGTTCCATTTGGCCACTTGTGAACTTGGTCAAACAGTACATGCAACATCTCATGCAGAGCTTGAGGTACTCTTAAATCTTTGGCTTTATCAATATACTCTGCTATATGTACATGAAGATCACATAACCCTTTTTGTTTGGATAGGTTACAGCGACCTCACAGGAAGCTCTTTCCAATATTATTGACATGCTGGCAGCCATTGCTGAGCGATCTCAACAGAGGATGGAAATACTTAACCAGAAAATTCAAGAAAAGCAAACACTACCAAAGGGCATCGTGAAAAATAGAATTTCAGAAGATGGTTCGAATGATTTTGATATACTGAGGGTTCTTATTATTGGAGCAGGTAGAATGTGTGAGCCTGCAGTGAAATATCTAGCTCAGCATGGTCTTGGGGATGGCTCGCCTGTATCAGTAATAGTTGCCTCTTTGTTTCTTGAGGATGCTGTTAAGGTAAGACCTAGAAGCTCAAGCTTTCTCTAATCACAAACAACTTTTTTGTAACATTTTTGGTCACTGTTTCCTAAATTTTAGTTGGTTTGTAACATGCATGGGTTAAACAATTGCAATCATACCACTTAAACACAGTTCTTTACGTAACCAGTGTGCTGGTTGAGGTACTGTACACAAGGAATGTGTTGGCAACATTGAGTGAATACATAGGATGGAAAACACACACATACCGTTTTGGTTGTAAAACCATCGTTTGATCACTTTAATGTGAGGAAATCCTTTCATAACAGATATAGCACACCAAAAACATATGAAATCTCTGTTAATTTTGATATGCCAATCTATGGCAATTATAAAGCAGTTGACAGGGAGATCGACAAAACTTTGAATACTAGAGAATCTGAGTGGACTTACATGTTGTGCAATGTCGAGAATGGTCAGAATCATAGATCCAATCAAGTATCCCTTCAAATATGTGAAAGTACTTGATGAAAGGAGTTCCTGGAAAATCTTTCAGGGGTCTTTCAATCAGCAGTGTCCAATAATCTGTTCAAGAAAGCCCTTCTCTCCAAGCAATTCCACAGTAATCTAGGCACTATCTCATTTTTGACTTGGATTGAACATAAGAGGGGGAAAGTATTCTTCTTTGGCCAAGAGTTCACTAGCAGGCGAGTTGCTCATTCTTCAGAGTGTGTTTGAATGTTCAGCAATTCAAGGCTGGGAGGATAATACAGATTATTGGGGCATAATCCACCATCAGGAAGTTCTGAGTTAACTAAAGAGTTGTTCTGTTTTTTTTTTCTTCTCAACTTACCTCGATATTTTTGTCATGACCTGTTCAGGTTATTGAAGGTGTCCCTAATACGTCAGCTATACAGCTGGATGTATCAGACAAAGCTCAGTTGTATGATATAGTGACAAAGGTTTTCTCACATATCCTTATTCTTTGATTGTATCTCAAAATAGCTTTAGCAATGTCCTGTTTGTATTTTGAACATTATACATAAGAGGGGAGAAAGTGACAAAATCCCTAGAGAGCTTGCTTTGCTGATAGTATCAATGTAGTATATACTGGATGTTTCAAAATCAAAAAGTTCAGCTACATCCAGCAAAGACCCTGGATTTTCAACTTTCACCCCAAGTTTACCTTTTATGTTCAACTCACAACATCCATTCTTCATACTTGTGTTAGCAGGTATCAATAGTTCTAAGCTTGCTGCCTCCAGCTTATCATACAATGGTAGCAAATTGTTGTATTGAGGTAAGCTTCTCCAGTTTTTAAAGATTTGCTGAGGTTTTGGGAGCTTTTATTTGTGACACAGACCTTCCTGTAAACAGTTTTTTTAGTGGTTCTGATTTTGAACCATTGGAAATTTAGGCAGGTAAGCATCTTGTCACAGCCAGCTATGTCAGTAAGGAGATGTCTGCACTTGATAGCAAAGCGAAGAGGGCAAATATCACCTTACTATGCGAAATGGGTTTGGATCCTGGAATTGGTATAACATGCTTTATGCTCACAATTTTTGGATTTCTTCAAGGATGGATGGTTTTGAGCTACAACTTATAAATAATGCTGTTGTTAGATCATATGATGGCCATGAAAATGATTAATACTGCACGCTTAAATGGTGGTTCCGTTCGATCCTTTACATCGTATTGTGGTGGGCTTCCCTCTCCTTCCTGTGCAAACAACCCATTGGGCTATAAGTTCAGGTTAGTGATTCTTTTGTATTGGTAACATGTCAAGTTATCGTGCATTGGCATTATATACTCACAAACAGGTTATACAGCATGTCCACACATAAAACTCAAATTTATCTGGGTTAATGGTACATTATTAGCCAAAGCTCAAACAGGTCATAAGGAATCTTTTATAGATAAGAGTTAGCAGTACAAATGCTACATTGTTATTGAAACTCATAGAGTCTGTCCAACAATTGCATATCACCAATCCATATGTTGGGTTATTACCTTTGGATTTTTTACTTTGCATTCACTCTGTCAGATACTTGATTCTCTTCCAACGAGGGAACTCAAGAATTAAAGCACTTAACGGATGTGGTCACTTGAGAATGGGCAGTGTTGCATATAGAGACCTCAAAACTTATTTTGGCATTTGTTAACATGAGATACCTGTCTTGAAAGTTTGATAATGACCTTTATTTGCTTTGATGCTTATGACAGTTTGAAACTTACACAGAATTAAGGTTCAGAACATTCATTGCCCTAGAAAGAGTGCACCCAACTCTAGTTCCAGGAGCCAAGGGTGAAGCTATGTATTTTTAATACGTGAGTCAACTCCACCTTGATCTATACTGCCTTATAGAGGACTTGATCTTCAAAATGGATGTTGCAGGATGGACTGGTCACTAGCTATGATGATTGCCAGGATGATATAGAGCAAACCAGCTGTACCACATGACATCAAACTGAGCTAGCTGCTACCATAGTTGAGGATCTTTTCTAGAGATTGTCAGATGCATTCATCGACTATAGGAGCTTCCAGTTGAGAGTGCACTTCTCACAGTATCCTGGAACAAGAAGAGGCACATGTTGATTTGCAGAGACTCGTGCATGGCTGAGGGAAATGGTCTCTAGATGGATACATTATCAGAGCCTAGACATCCCTACCATGCAGCTCAGCATTGCAGAAGCTCAAGCTAAACAGTGTCATGATGATGGAATCGCCCCGATAGATAGACATTGAGATTAGGATACAACGATGTGCATATGTTTGGGATGAGATGTGCTATCAACCAGATGTAGGTATTTTGGAGAGAGGCATGAGAGGTCGGCTTACAAAAGAGATGCCCAAGGGAAAAGGTGGAGACAAAGGAGGCAGATGCCCTACCTATTATGGGATATGAAGGTGTTACCTTTGGCTTCATCTTGAGGTGTTTGGTACCTCATGGATAAGCCAAAGGTGCTGCCCTTGACTTTGTAAGAGGAATTCGTTACCTTGTGTTGGGTTGTGGCATTCCTTGACCAAAGATGCCTGGGACTCTGCCTTCACAAGACCTGCAGACGTGATGTTTCATTAGTCCAGCCCCAAGCAGTAGCAGCTGGTCACATGAATTGGATCCATGGGACTATCTTGGTATCCATGCTATCATCTCTCATCACTATTGGAGTTTCTCGAGAAGGTTTTTCTTCTGCAAATAGTATCAGATATGTGCCAAGATCTGCTTGATCCCTGCAACGTAACCCTATGCTAAGTCTTTTAGGATAGTACGAGAGCTAGATGCTCTTGTACATATACATGGCATTACCTTTTAGTTTTCTTTCTTTGGTCATCCAACATGAGATAGATATACCATGCATCAGTTATATTCATCAATTTAGTCCCATAGGTTTTTTTGGCATTCATAGATGCACACTATATCTCTGTCAATGCCACATTGACGTTTCATCAATTTAGTCCCATAGGTTTTTTTGGCATTCATAGATGCACACTATATCTCTGTCAATGCCACATTGACGTTTCATCAATGCTATCATATTCAATCATGTCACATTGATGAAAGCATAGCGAGATCATAGATCTAATTTCAATTCAAGAGAGAATTAAGTAGACGATGATTGTAAAAATGATTTTTTATTTTCTGGCCTGCATCTGTCATCAACAAGTTTTATCTTCTGAAACTTTTAAGTATAATTTTTCAACATCTATGCTCTTACCATTTTTTGCTGCTGCGATATTTTGGTTTGAACATCAAGCTCGTAGTGCTACATATTATATATGATTTACACAAGGGTGGCATTTGTTCTCTTTGTAACAGTTGGAATCCCGCTGGGGCGCTGAGAGCAGGACTGAATGCTGCTACATACAAGCAATCTGGAACTGTTGTTTCCGTTCCTGGTAAACATCTCCAACTGCACTGTGAAACAAAGGGTGATTATAAGGAAAGTTGTGTATTTTTTGAATCATACAGAGGCTTAATCTTGAAAGAAAGGCCTATTAGGAAGCACATGGAAATGCAATAATGCTGTTTAAATCTCTTACAAGAAAGTCTTCTGTTCCTGGAACAATGTCATTTGTTGCATATGAGATGTTATATTTGACAGGTTATGTAGATATGCATCAGCTACATTGTGTGGACATTTGTAATTTCAAGCTTAACAACGAAATAGCAAGCACGTGATGCTTATGTATCTGAATAGTTAGTATAATTTTTTATTTGTATAGGTAACGCTCTCTTCAGCTCAGCAGTTCCAGTGCGCTTTCCAGACTTTCCAGCCTTCGCATTAGAGAGACTTCCAAACCGTGACTCACTAGAATATGGTGAACTATATGATATATCTGAAGAAGCGTCAACAATATTTAGAGCAACTTTACGTTATGAAGGTAAAAGGTCTTGTTAGGATGATGTGGGCCAAACCAGCCAGCTTCATGGACTGTTTATTTATGACTCGTGAGCTGATATTGTTTGGAAAAGTTGTCGTTGGTAATGCAAAAATGTTTAAGATGCACATATGTTTCTGACGGTAAACCATGCTGCTTCTTCCAGGTTTTAGTGAGATCATGAATTCTCTGGCAAAGCTTGGATTTTTCAACTCTGAACCTTCTCAGCTTTTGCAACAAATGAAATTATCTGAGTCGCCCAGACCATCTTATGTATTACTGTTAAAAGACCTCATGCTACAGTTATCCAAAGCTATAAACAGTGCCAAGGATCAGGAAGCATGTAGTGCATTTCCTTTGCACATTGATGATGAAACGCTTATTAAACTTGGGTGTTGTAAAGGTCAAAAAGTTGCAAGTAGAACATTGGCTTGTATCAGGTAATGAGCTTTTTATTTGTTAGAAGCATAACCTGTTGTCCTCGGTTCAGTTTCTAACATTTTATTATATTGTCAAGGTACTTGGGACTTGATACTGAAGATGAGATGCCAAATACATGCGAAAGCCCCTTTGATGCCCTTTGTTCTAGAATGGAAAAGAAACTGTCATATTCTCCTGATGAGCAGGCATGTGCGTTGAAAAACTATCTATACAGGCTCTTCTAATCTTTTTTTTTTCTTTTTTCGTAAAAGGTAATTGTATTAATTACGAAAAAAGTGCAAGATTACATGATTACAAGATACAGGATGGCTCTAGGCCATCATGCATAAAATCCGAGGCATCACACTCAAAGTACAAAGGAAGTAGAGTGACTAGAGGAGGGCAGAAGAAACTGCAGCATGCCAAGCAAGCAAATCCTATCCAGGGAGAATAGCTTTAACTCAATCAAGTTGAGCTGCCAATGAAGAAGTCCTTTCGAATGGACTATATGGCTCTGCACTCCTGATGAAGCATCAAAGATGAATGCATTCCTCATGGTCCATACATGCAATCTCTCTCTCTCTCTCTCTCTCTCTCTCTCTCTCTCTCTCTGTGCCTCCCTACAGTTTTGTGATAGGCCTCATTAGCAAACCGTTTCAAAAAACCTCAGAGTTCATGAAAGCCCAATCAAATCATGGAAACAAATCCTCAAATCCTGGCTGTGAAGGTACTTTAGAAGGAATAAAACCCTAGGCTGACATGAACCACAACATTGTCCACTATTGTCAAACGAATCTTGCCACTATCCCTGATCACCTGAGTCCCAGCTACACCTAAGGAGAGTTTTGGACATGGTAGTCGCTCAATCCTTGCCATAGGTAGGAATGCAAGATCCAGAATCAAAATATAGGGGCTCCTTGAGGCCCCAATCTCTCGTACTAGTAATAGCTCCTGTTCATTACACACTAGAGGCAGTGAGCAAGGAAAGGTTCTTTGTAGTCTTTATGCACACATTCTTGTCAACCAAATGTGTGAGAAGCCTAAGCTTTGGAGGATTTGAAAGTGGCTACAATGCTTTTCTTTGAATGCACTCCTAGGTATCCTTCCAAAGGAGCTAGTCATTAGTCTTGGAATAGTGTTGAGTAATTGCTTGCCAAACTGCTAAAAGATAGTCCATATCTTATGGACTACAAGGGAAAAGATTTGAATAGTTGCAAAATAGTCTCCACAGAATACAAAGTGTCAGTTAGTCTTCCTTTTGTTTGGTTGATCCCCTACTGGAAGTCCGCCCACTAAAAGTTGCGTGTTGTGGCAGCTTATGGTGGACTAAGTAGTTAGTTGTGTATGGAGGCCTACTTGGTGTGGAGTTCTTCCTCAAAGATGTTTTGGCAAGTAGGACCGAGCCTAGGTTGCACTACTTTGAGGTGCTTTCTACTAGCAGTCAGTCAGTTGAGGCCATTACCTACTCTACAAGACACAGATATAGGACAATATCTTCATCATTAAGGCTAGCTCCTATGCGTCATAGGCCTTGAGGCCTTCCTCACCTACTAGGTACTAGAGCCTTTTGCATCTAGGTTAGAGGTTTGAGATCTCATTGGGTGTCTTACAAGATGGCCCATCCAGAGGCATGCTGTGAGCTAGTCTTCAAGGAGTAAGCCCCACCAGCCTATGCTAACCTAGTGGATATTTGGTCTTCCATCATCCACTTGCTTTGAGGTGGCACTACACGTAGCTCAGGGGGGACTCCTACCCACTGACAAGGGCTTCGGCAGTAGTTTCTTCACACATGGGTCACCATGACCTATTTTTCACATTGAAGTATAGCCACTCTAATGTGGCTATACCACCCTAGCACCCCTCCTTGGCTTCTCTCTCCTATCCCTTCCACACCACCTTGAGAGGTGTAGACATCTTTTGATATAAGGCTGGTTATAACCCAAATGACGAATGCCCAGTTTGTAAGCTTTAACCAATCGAAACACTTATTTAAGGGTTGGGCGTCCTCAATCTTTTACACGTTGCAGAGGACATGACCTGTTGTTTACTTGCTAAACATGTGAACTTCCCTGCCCACTTTTGGACGGTGAGTCTCAGCCGCCCATGTTGTAAAGTGGTAGACAAGGGTGAACCAATCAAAAAATTCACAAGGTTATTATTTTTTACTTTTTTGCAAATTGTGTCCATTTGGTGTGTAAAGGTATTGTGCCCGCAGCCCATATCTATGCCTAGTTTCAAAAAGTGCATGCCCACACTCTAGGCAGGGGTGTGTCCATTACTCAGTGTGTAACCAGCCTAACTCTTTATCTTCAGCTTGGCTGTTGAGCCTGGGTACTTTTTAATTTTGAGCAATGAGAAATAATCTGACGCAACTTTTTATACAAAAAGGAGCCTTCATATTATACTTCTTTGTTTCCTACGTAACTAGGCCAACACTTTTCTTGGGCCAAACCAGCATATGATAAGTAGAGCATTTACAGAGCAAGTAATAAGGTCATCCATATAACATCCAAATTTCCCCTACCGATTAAGATGCATCACATCTGGCTAGACCTTATCCACACTACCAGGGGCCACTTGGAGTGACTGATGGGGAAGTTAGACTGCAGCAACAGACTATATTCCCTTGGTCACCTAAGGTTTGAGAGAGCAACACCATAGCGCAGCCAGCCAAGGCCCTTTTGCATTATAAACCAGCATATGATAAGTAGAGCATTTACAGAGCAAGTAATAAGGTCATCCATATAACATCCAAATTTCCCCTACCGATTAAGATGCATCACATCTGGCTAGACCTTATCCACACTACCAGGGGCCACTTGGAGTGACTGATGGGGAAGTTAGACTGCAGCAACAGACTATATTCCCTTGGTCACCTAAGGTTTGAGAGAGCAACACCATAGCGCAGCCAGCCAAGGCCCTTTTGCATTATCAAAATTTGTATGATCTTTTAAGATTTTAACTAGCAGAAGGATAGATTATATTGGAAAACTTTAAACCTGATGACATTTATATAACAATCAGGATCATTAGAAGGGTATTTCTGGCATATACAGGATATGGTGCTGCTTCATCATGAAATGGAGATAGTGTACAAAGATGGACGACCTTCTGAGAAGCATGTGGCAACATTGATGGAGTATGGAGATACAGCTCATTCCTCTACCACGATCCCTTATAGACAACCACAAAGTGCTATGGCTCGCACTGTAGGCATACCAGCTGCTATTGCAGCCCAAGTGAGTCACAACTGGCACAAGTCATTCTTTCTACCAGAAATGGTGTGAGAATCATTGATTAAGACTCTGCTGAATACTAAATAAATCGTGGCTCTGATTGCAGTTGCTGCTTCAAGGAAAGATAAAGTCAAGGGGAGTGATTCGACCTTTGGATCCGGAAATCTATGTACCCGGTAAAGTTTGCACTACAAATGTACATATTGTACACATGAGTGCCCTATTTGCTTCTGAACTAGACTGTTGATGCTGTCATATGCCAGCTTTGGAAATCCTTGAAACCACAGGCATACATATGGAGGAGCATGTACAGAGATTAGGATGACACACACTAATTCGAGAATGTGAAGGCTAAATATATGAATGCTGTCAAGATAATTGTCCCCCCAAATGTGTCAGGTGACTTTCTAAAAGTTTCTGGTCTTTCACGCAGTAATTGTTTGCATCTCAGTAAGGATTGCCCTTGTGCAATGCTACAAAGAAGTGAAAAGGAAGCTAAGCCGACAGATGGAATACATTGATCATTCATTTCTGGTACAAATCATGTTTGATAGTTTCACTAATGGCTGACCCCTTTGCTGTAGGTATACTCGATACTCATTGAGGCTTCATGGGAAAGAGAAGTTTTTGCTCTCATTAAATCCCATCCCTCTACCAACATGAACCCGCATGGGTGACCGCAGGTGCTCTGCTTTCTACGCAAGAAGGTTACAAGCATCCAAGATCTAGGCTTGCTGCTACTGTCCTTTCCTCTTTTTTCATGTATAAAGCCTTCCATTGATGGATGTAAATATCTATTGGTTTAATTGGTGCACACTATGCAATCAAAATGCGTTTGTTGTTTGCATTGCTCATAAGGACATGCTATTGTACTCTTGGTTGGAGCAACTGTAACTATATTCAAAGTTAAAACTCAAGTCCATTGAGATATGGGCCGTTTATACTTCCCTCCCTCTCTTCATATCCATTTTCACGACACTATCTTTCTTTTTTGTTGTTGAGTTCGAAATAGTGATATGTACAAAGGTCCTTGGTATGAAAAGCCACATCAAATGAAAGCCAAAAATATTGTTGTATCCATGGAGCAACAATCTCTTCAAGGATGATACTCACATAAACCATAGAACCCACTTGCTACCATCAATATCACAAGGGATGCCTAAAGCTGAATGAGGTGCAAAATTTCATGCCTTCCAAACATGCCAAAGATCACCTCAACACACCAAGTGAAAATGATGAGAATATTTTGGGCTACACCTCTTTCTCTCTCTCTCTAACTATCTAGAGAGAGAGAGAGAGAGAGAGAGAGAGAGAGAGAGAGCCTATCTCAGTCCTAGTTCATAGTCCAAGGCCCTCATCACCTCCCCCTATGATGCAAGCAAAGTACAGTAACACCTAGAGGAAAGTTTAGGTTTGAGCTCTTGCCCTAGCTTGAATATGTACCCAAAGACTTTCCCACAATCTTGGTACCATCAACCAAGACAACTTGAGAGACAAGCCCATGGGAGGAATATCTATGCAAATGGGTCTCCACTCTAAGAAAAAGACGACTTTAAAAGACTCGCCTACCATGAAGCAAGTGCACTTGGTTAAGCTAGAGATACCGTTTGTAATTGAGGTGGCAACAACTACTAAACACATTGAAGATGGTGTCAAGGAGTTGACCAAAGGAGTGCAAGAGTAGTCAATGCAACTACATTATCAAAGTATCAAATCACATGCATGATTAGGAGTCCTATTGATAGGTGGTGTAAAGAAACACATGGGGAATTAGATGATGAAGACCACCAATTGTGTTTGTAATCATATACACTAGTGACCAAAATAAAAGCATTACTAGAAACATAGGAGCTTAACTAGATGACATTATTAGAAACATACGTGGTTAACTACATGACATAGTGCCAATAATCCATCTAACATGTTTGTTGTCAAAATAGTGATGTGAGTTTTGACCAAAAAAGAATGTATATATTGCCAACATTAAGCTTATAAAATTATGTCACCACTTTGACAATATAGAAGTATAGTATCTTAGTAGAAGCTTATATGGTAAGTTGTAAGTGTACTTAGACGCATTAGCATGTAGAAACATCTCTTGAATAATTTGTTAAGACCTTGACTATAAATGACTTGGAGCCTTAAAAATAGTGATGTGAGTTTTGACCAAAAAAGAATGTATATATTGCCAACATTAAGCTTATAAAATTATGTTACCACTTTGACAATATAGAAGTATAGTATCTTAGTAGAAGCTTATATGGTAAGTTGTAAGTGTACTTAGATGCATTAGCATGTAGAAACCTCTCTTGAATAATTTGTTAAGACCTTGACTATAAATGACTTGGAGCCTTAAAGCTCAATGGAGGCTTCAATGTGAATACCATATATTCCACAAGATGCTATTGAGTCAAGTTGACTCTTCCATACACTTACAATTTTGAGTCGCTGCTGCTATTGATGGGATCTTAATTTGTGCTCCTTTGCAAAGGACATTGTAATGGGTCAACCTCGACTAGTTTGCTCGTTCAATCCAAGCCCTTGTCCTTGGGGGTAGCCACCAAGTTCCATGCAATCGCATGCCACAATAGCTTCTGAAGTCCTTTTCAAGTTCATTCCAATTGGCTAGGTTGAATGCAAACATAGAGACAATCGGCTTCATTGAGAGTATTACTATCTTGCTTGCCAATAAATAACATTTATCCTTCCATTTTTGAAATTATTGGTCATCGTTTGAGGTGTTGCTTCTCTATGCCTATGGGACATCCCAAGCATGACCAAGGCAGAGGAGATCCGAGCCTTGACTTGGTAATATGGACCTTTGTTGGAGCCTTTGAGAACGGTCACATATATGAAAGAGAAATTGAACAAGGCTAAATGTACATAGGAGATAAGTTGAACTACTCTTGCAAATGTAGTAAACCTTTTTATCAATGGTGAGCATGACATAAATAAATATTTTGGTTGTTCCTTAGGTAAGGCTATCCATGGAAATCAAACATTTTTGTTTCTAATTGGAACATAATTAAGATCCATACTTGATTCGTCGGCTCTTATGATTCGTGAGGATAAGAAATGGCATGTGATCTCTTGCAAATATGAGTGTTATGATGATGCCAATGGAAAATGGCCACAAAAGAGAGATAGTAAACATTGAGCAAATATTTCTATTTTTATACTATGGGACTATCTCGTGGTTGGTGTTGTTGTAATGATGTGGGGTCTTGGATTCATAAACCTAGCTTTCATTCCTAGATAGCTAGCAATATATGGTAATACATAAGATATTAATTTATCTTCACATTTATAAAATAATGTAATATTCTCTACCTTATACCTTGATGCGCTAGTGTGCTTTCTCAAAAGTATCTTCTTTTTTGAATCCTCATATCAAATTTAGATTAATCTTGATATTCTAAACATTTCTAATCTCATTTAGGAAAAAATCATTACTTAGGTCTAGTTCAGTGCCATATGTATGAGCTTGAGCTCCAACATCTACAAAGTAAATATAGTTCCTTATGAAGTCTTGTTTAGAGTTATACACATTATAAAACTCAATACTATGAACAATGTCTATGAGAACACAACAACAAACAACAAAATATTCATTTTGCTTTGCTCTTATTTTTTACATACAAATCTTGTTGCATGTTCTATGAATGATCATCATGATTTGTATCATGATTTTTTGCATCCTATCAATTTAAGTATATAGTTTCTAATACTTAGTTTATGTATAATGAATTGTCTCTATCATTGTGTGTGTGTGTGTGTGTGTGTGTGTGTGTGTGTGTGTGTGTGTGTGTGTGTGTGTGTGTGTGTGTGTGTGTGTGTGTGTGTGTCTGTGTGTGTGTGTGTGCGTGCGCGCGCGCGCGCGCGCGTGCGCACGTGATGTGTATATACGTGTGTATGCATACACATGCATGCATGCATGCAACTATTGATTTACATTATGTATGTTACAAAAATTGTTAATGCACTCTACACATGTACTCTTTTTAATTTACAATACATGCACATACTCTTGTTAGTGTTGTCATTGCATTGTATGATATATTGAAAAATGTTTAGTTATCTTATAATAAGACAATTCATAATTTGGAACCTATTTTAGAATATCATTTGTATTTGAGATGGTGACAAGGATGTATGATTGTGTGAACATAGTCATAGTCAAACTATGTTGGAATCCATAATTTATGATATTGCACAATTGTTGGTTATGATAGTGATCATAAGCATATGATATTTTAGCACTTACTTTTTTCATGATAGTGTTCATGTGCATAATGCTTTGATAATACTTATTCTATACTTAGTATATTATTTAGATGGACTATTTGTTTGATAGGACAATTTCATCTCAATTTTGTGAAGTACCAAGCCTTTGAAAAAGAGAAGGCTTGGTATTTCATTATATTGCAAGACTAGGAAAATATTATATGTTTACAGAAGGAGCTTCAATAGAAGCTAAGTCTAGAGGGAAGTTATGAGCATTCCATCCATGCACAACTTCCAAACCTAAGTTAGCATGGTTGATAATATTAGTCCATGTGTTAATTACACGACCTTAACTATCAACCACGGAATGATTTGTGAGAGGTGAGAGAATCCACGGAGATCGAAGCTTAGCTGAGAGTACAACTGATAGTGAAGAGAGAGTGTGAGAGTGAAGTCACGCCTCCCAATATAATAATGTGAAGAGTGTAAGATACAAGTACAAAGTACAACCTTTAAACCTTAGGGTTGCTAGATAGGGTTGCTAGAGTGTTTTCACACTTGAAAGGTTTTAAACATGATAAGTACCCAAACTATGTAACACAAGAAATAAAAATAAAAGAGAATAAATCTAGGGGAAAAAACCTCTTGTAAGGAGAGTAAAAAGTGCCCCAGTGTCCGAGGATCACTGACACTCCTCTTTGTGAGCGTAGGTGTGAGTCAAACCCAACAAACCCCCTAGCGTGAAGAGTCATCAATATACAAGGGTCATCCACCAAAGGATATCACATTTAAAGCATTGTGGAATGCTTCAAATGTGTCACAAGGAAGAGCTTTGGTGAAGATTTCTACCACATTACTGGTGGTAGAATAGTAGACAAGACTGATATCACTTGCATGTAGCCTCTCTCAGATAAAGTGATAGGGAATCTCGATGTGTTTTGTGTGTGCATGAAACACTAGGTCATGTGCCATTGCAATGGCACTCTGACTGTCAATGAACAAAGGAGCAGGCTCCGTGACAAATATATCTAAATCAACCAACAAACACCTTAGTCATACACATTCAACTGTAGTAGTGAAAGTTGCCTTGTATTCATCTTCACATGATGATGTGGCAACAATGGATTGTTTCTTGCTAAGCTAAGAGATGCAAGATGAGCCAAGAAAGAAACAATTACCACTAGTGGAGTGATGTGAATCAAAGTTATTAGGCCAATCTGAATCACTGTAAACATGTAGTTGCAGTGGTCCCCCTTGGCATAAAGCAATCCAAGAGTCCTAGTACCCTGCAACAAGTAACGAAAAACACGCTTGATAGCTTATCAATGTGAAACACATGGTTGGTGCATATATCTTCTCAGGGCTAAAACTGCAAATTGAATGTATGGCCTTGTGTTGCATAAGTAAATAAGACATCCAATTGTTGGAAAATATGTATGGATATCAAACAAATCACTATCATCATGCAAGGACAGCTTGAGTCTAGGTTCCATTGGTGTACAAATTGGCTTGCAAACCTATAAGCCAAACTTCTCAAGAAGTTTACCATTGTATCTAGACTATAACAATCCAATGCCTCTAGCATCGTGAATGAGCTAAATGCCCCAATAATAGTGCAAAGGCCCCAAATCTGACATCGCAAAAGTTTGATGGTATTTTGTTTGAACGCTGAAATTTGATCAACATGTGTCCTTGTAAGCAAAAGATCAACAACATAAAGACATATAACCAGCAAAGGATCCCCCCTCTTTACGTATGTAAAGTGTAGACTTTGATGAGTTGTTTATGAAACCCTGGCTAAGCAAAAAGGCATCAATCTTTGCATACCAAGCTTGGGAAGCTTGCTTCAAACCATACAAAGCCTTTTTTAGCTTGCACACGAAGTGTTCGGATCCCACAACTGCAAAACCAATGGGCTACTATACATACACTTCTTCTTGAAGTTCCCCATGTAAAAATGCAGTGTTTATATCAAGCTTGTGCATAGTCCATCCACAATGGGCTAGACTGAATGGTAGTCATGCACCATGTAGGAGAAAATGTCTCCCCATAATCAATGCCTTTCTTCTGTGTGTAGTCTTTGGCCACAAGCATGGCCTCATATCTGTCAATGGATCCATCTACATTCCTTTTTAGCTTATAGACCCACTTTGTACCAATGGCTTTCTTCCCAATAGGCAAGGACACTAAATCCCATGTTTGATTTTTTATGATAGAATCAAACTTAGCTTGCATTGTTGCCATCCAATGCACACTATGTTGTGCATCCTTGAAACATTCATCCTCCTCATCATCAAGTGTGTTTGCTACCATAACAAACTCCATTGTATATGCACCATCATGCATATGAGCTTGCCTTCTAGTATGACCAGCAATAGGAGTATCCTAATGACTATCTTTGATAGTCTGCAAATACCATCTAGGCATTTGCCTAGCTTCCTAAATGTGTATAAGCTCTTGCTAAACTTCAAATTCAACATTTTGCTAATTATTTAGATCAGCCATAGGATAATTTTCTGCATTACCCAATGGAGCAACTGGCTGAATATTAAGTTCCCTTGTTGAAGCTCTGGCTGTAACACCAAAATAAGAGGCTGAACATTAAGTTCCCTTGTTAAAGCTCTAGCTGTAACACCAAAATAAATGGGCACTAGCCCTTTAAATACATAATTGGCAGCTTGATATATATCAAAACTAGCAAGGGATAATTCTGAATTTTCATCAAAATCCACATCCCTACTGACAAATAGCTTCTTAGAGACAGGATCATATAATCTATATCCTTTGATCTCACTGATGTACCCCACAAAAATGCATTTAACAACATTGTTATCCAACTTCTTTCTTAGTACCTTGGGAATGTGCACATATGCAAGACACCCAAAAGTAGGAAAATGTTTGACATAAGGTTTTCAGCTATTCTAAGCCTCAAAAGGAGTGACATTCTTTAATGCCTTGCTAGGGCACTTGTTAAAAAGATGGCAAGCACACATGATGTGGCAAGCTCTTTGCTTTCAACATACATCTAGCCATCTCTATGAGTGATCGATTCTTCCTCTCTATAAACCCACTGTGCTGTGGAGTATAAGTAGTAGTATACTGATGGACGATGCCTTTCTGCCTCAAAAAAGAATTCAACATAGAAGACATGTATTTCCCCCCTCGGTTCAAACAGAGAGTCTTAATCTTATAGCAAGATTGATTTTTAGCAAGTGCTACAAAAGCCAAAAATGCATCATACACCTCTGACTTTTGCACCAAAGAGTAGACCCAATTTAAAAAAAAAGGGTCATCAATGAAAGTGGCAAAATAGTAACAACTACCCAATGACTTTATTTGCATAGGGCCACATACATCTGAATGCACAATTTGTAATCTGGTGGTTGCTCTAAAAGCAACATCACGAGGAAACAAAAAATGATGTATTTTTTCCAAAATGCATCCCTCACATATATGCTCAAGAGGTCTTTCCAAGAGAGGTAAACTATTAAGTATCTATGTACATTGCATAAGCATCAAGCTACCATAGTTTGCACACCCCATGTGAGCATGCCATAACTCTAGCTGTGACATAGCAAGAGTGAGAGTAGATGTTAGATAGATTGACTAATCAACTAAATAAGCATCCAACTCATATAGCCCATGACATAAAGTACCAGTCAAAACCAAAGTCATGTGTTCTTTATTGCTGACCATACATCTGTCATCATCAAAGCTGACTTGCAAACCACACTTTGCCAAAGAAGAAGTAGACCACAATTTTCTTTATGCTTGGCACAAATAATGCATCTAGCAACAACCGGAATAGAGCCATCAATGGTTGTCAACACAATCTCCCCACTACCTCTAATAGGGTATGATGCATTGTTGGCACACTGTGTATAGACTTGCCAATAGGGCCTGCAATAACGGAAGAAAACAAATCCCTATGGGATGTGGTATGCCTAAAAGCATCATTGTCAAAGAACCTTGTGCTCGCATCCTCAATAAAGCTAAATGCTCTATCAGTCCAAGAAGATTCACAACTACATGTATAAAAACAATAGTCTTGGTCTGCAACAAAAGACGTGGACTCAATAGCAGTAGAAGGTGCATCAGAAACAAACATCTCTGACTCCTTCTTCTTCTCCTTGTCTATGCACTTCCTACATTCAGTGATGTAGTGACCTAGCTTCTTGCAATAATGGCACTTGCCCTTCTTGGCTTGTGTGCCCTTGTTTCTTGATGCTCTGTGAAGTACCTGAAGTCCGAGAGCTTTGTGGAGCATTTTTAGCTTAGCTACCCTTACCCTTACCCCACTGGTCTTTCTTGTTTGCTCCTCCTCCTCTCCTCCTCTAAGAGCAAACTGACCAACTAAAGGAAGATAAGTGGCTATAGGGAAATCCTCATGGTGAGGTTCAAGGTTGTATGAAAGGCCAAATATGAGGGCGGCAATAAATTCAAAGTAGTAGAGATCAATTACGCATTTGAGTAATACTCATCTACATTCATAAGCTACTCATGCAAGTCTTGAATTTTATTTAGATGATCTTGCATAGAATGAACTTCATCCATCTTCACAGTCTCAAGCTCTTTCTTCAAGAAAGAGATTTGTGACTTATTTTTTCTAGCAAACATTTGCTCTAAGCTTAGCCATGCTTCTCATGAAGTAGCTATAGACCAAATGTGGGGGATGATAAACTACTGAACTACCAATGCAATCTGCGATAATGCTAGAGATCCCATGTGCCCCATGCCTTTTGTGTTTCTGATCTCTTGGGAAGTGGCTGAGCTAGATTGGGTTGAACAGGCTAAGTAAGCCGAGTTGCCCTTTGTCCACATCCTCTTAGAGGTGTAGCAGGAGCCACAACTCCAGGCCAAACTTCTTCACCACTGACATAATCCAAAAGATTATTTGCAATCAGCACATTTTTCATCATAAAAGATCATAGAGAATAGTTGTTGCCATCCAACATATCCTCCTTGGACACATATGTAAATACATCACCTCCCTAATTGGCCATGGTAAATGTCATTGATCAAGGAGAAAAAGAGCAATACTTCAAGGTGAACCAACTTGGAAATCTCAGAATTTCCAAAAATTACAGTAGACACTTTGATATAATTAGCAAATATAATCACACTATCAAAAATTTTTAAAGTACACAGTGTCCAAGGTGCAAACAGTGCTCAATTGCACAAAAAAAGCAAAAACCCCAAATTTCTTGTCCCGAAATGCACAAATTCAGTCTATATAGACTGTCATCATTTTGTACATTTGACAATCCCTGAGTTGACATCAAAAGCCCCAAATTTTTTATTTGAAATGCACAAAATCTCTACAAGAAATGTGTTCTAAAGACTTGCAAGAATATAGATATGTTGCTCGGGAAAAAGCCCCTTTTTGAAGATCAAATTTGAATAAAGTTTTGATAAATTTTTTTCTTTTACCTCCTTGAATTGAGTTGTGTTGGTGGACTTGGCAATGCAGGTGGCAGTTTGGTTGGCTGACTGGTAAAGGTCGTAGCTAGAGGTTGAGTTGGAGTGGCGGGTGACTATTGGTCAGGGAGCAAGGGGCACAAGCAAGAACAAGTGGACTAGCAAGCAAGCAACACATAGGACTAGGTGGGTGGCATTTCAGGTGGTAGGTGTAGGGAGGAGACCAGAGGGCGAGTGCCTGTAGCATTGGCGACACAGGTAGGAACAAGAGAGGCATTTGTTGGTGGTGACTTAGCCTGGCGGTGGGCCAACTTTAGTGACACAAGTGGTACAGGTAGTGGGGTGGCGTAGGCAGACTAGCGATGCCTGCTGGAAGATTGAGCTAGAGGCAGCTCGGCTGGTGCTGGCGGTGTATGCTAGCTAATTGGGTGGATGAGCTAGAGCTAATATAGTAGCGGATTGCAAGGTGGCACCTGGGGCAGCAGCTTTGCATAGGGAGCTTGAGTTGCGAGCTAGCAGGCAAAAGTTGAGGAGGCCACTTGTGATTGAGTTGAGAGTTGAGGGCCAGCTCTGATACTAAATGTGAGAGGTGAGAGAATCCACAGAGATTGAAGCTCAGCTGAGAGTACAGTTGACAGTGAAGAGAGTGTGTGAGAGTGAAGGCACAACTCACAATGCAATAATGTGAAGAGTGTAAGATGCAAGTACAAAGTATAACCCTTAAACCTTAGGGTTGCTAGTGTGTGTTCACACTCGAAAGGTGTAAAACACAATAAGTGCCCAAATTGTGTAACACAAGCACATCAAAATAAAAGAGAATAAATTTGGGGGGAAAAACCTCTTTTAAGGAAAGTAAAAAGTGCCCATATGTCCTACATTGAGGATCATCGACACTCCTTTGTGAGCATAGACGCGAGTCAAACCCAACATGATTAAAGTTGACACTATTTGAAATAGATGCAAGGGAGGTTTTGGGAGTAAAAATAGTTCAACACTTGAATTGGGAGCCATGCAGATTAAGAACTTCATGCACAATTTTGAATGAGCAAGAAGATCGAGAAGAAGTATGTTGTGCTTTAAGGCAAAGGACATCATGCTTAGAAATAAAAAAATATTTTATTATTTTGAGGTGAATCTAAAATATTTGGTATATCTTGTTGTTTAAAACAACCTATTATTGATGATCCTTTTATTAAAAAGGACCTTTGTATGAAAACTAGTAAGTTTATGCTCTTTTTTGGAGTTCGAAAGGCAAATAAACCCATTAGTATACTTGTAGTGCTCTTGAGTAGATTCATTTTAATTGGTATTTTTATTATGGAAGACTAGTTGTGCTGTATAGACCTCTTTGGATTTTTCTAGAAAAAGACTAGGTCTAAATTTTTGTATGTTAAGAATCTTCTTCTGGAACTAAGGATGATCACTTGTTGTGAATCTGCCTTAACATTTAAATTGACCAACAATGTATTATTCAAATTTCTTGGCCTACAAGTACATAGGGGATGCATTTATACACTTTCTTACTTAAATTCTTGGAGAGAAAAATCTATAAACAAACAACCTTTCATAAACAAGGTCTTTTATACATGAGGGATAGTAATAATTACCTTAAAAGAGTATAGAAGGGGTTGGTATACCGAATTTGAATGCATGTGATATAGCTAGTTTCTTAATAGTTATTGCCTAAAGATTTCAAATCCTATAGTGGTTCTTGAAAACAAGGCAAGTTTGGATTTTGAACCATGTGGTCTTATTTACTAGAAAATTATGAATGCTTTATGATTAGGAAGTCCAATGTTACATGTTATTAGCTAGCATTCCTTTTGATCTAAAGATTCCGATTGTTTTTGGCATGGAAATTCACGTTTAAAATAAGAGAGGCATATCAACAACCTTTCAAAAATCACTGTGACTCTAATGGACTAAAGATGTCTTATATACAAATATATTGGACTTACACCACCCCCTATTTATGGACATTACTAGACTAACATGACCCCTTATCTAAGCATTGTGTGATACTCCACATTCTGTTACCTACATGCAACACTCCTTGAAAAATCAACATCTCTAAACTTTATTGGATTGATAGGATGTCCCATGTACAAACTTTATTGGACTTATAGGACTCCATATTTATGGATTGTACTAGACTAATATGACTCCTTGTTTAAGCATGATGTGATGCTCCATTTTCTCCATATCAGTCACTTGAGAAGTGAGTAGATGCATGTGGTGAAGAGCCATACATTTTTGTAGCTTTTGAATTTCAAAATATAACAAGAAATAATTATTGGTTTTGTACAATCAAACTTGAAATATAATATGATAGTTAAACTAAGTTTTGAACAACTCAAAAGTAACCTTCTTATGACTTTGCATTCTCTTTTCCCTCTTCCCCTTTCCCCCTTAAAAGGGAGATGATGGCCATGCAAATGAAGTAATTGGAGGAAAAGACACATGACTAGTGATGGAATGGAGTTCAACTATGTTGCTATGGTTTGATCATGTCAATTAGACATGGAGTTTATTGAGAGATCCATTCATGAAAATCTATGGCTCTCCAAGGACAATAGGTGAAGAGCAAAGTCTTCAAAGCACTAATGACAATGTCAGGGCTAGTCATGCTAGCTACACTCTTATAGGTTTATTATCTTATTTTATGGGAAGGATTCTTAGTGAACTTAAGTTTATAAGGTGGTTCAATGAGTCCTATTAGGTGCATGCTATACTTTCATCATTACCATTTTATGGGGCATGGATTTTTATTTTCTTTGTTGGGTTTTCCAATAGGAGTGGACTTTAGTAGTGTGGTTGGAGATGAAGGGGACCGTGTTTAAGGTTCCAACCAACTTTTGCATTCATGAAATTCTTTAGAAAGAGTGATCCATCTTGATTACATTTGCTTGAGAGAGTGTGGGTTTTAAAGGTGTGGTTGGGTACAAGGAGAACCTTATATAAAGTCCTTTGGTCAAGCAACTTTTTCCTTAGTGAATGCTTCAATATGAGTGCCCCATCTAGACTGCAATTCCTTGAGAGAATGTGAGTTTGTTAGAAGATGCGGATCTAGAGCATGACAAAAGCTATGGCAGATGAAAGGTGAAGACCAAACTCATGATGCCATGGACAAATCAAGAAAAAACTAGTCAACTTGTTGAAACCCTACTGTGGTAGCCATAGCCACAAGCTCCAAAGCATCAAAGAAGCACCATCAGTCTCCTCTAAAGATCTACACTCTCTCTAAGTTGAATCCCAGCTCAATTTCCAGCAAGATTCACCACTCAAATCATCTAGGAGATTTATTGGAAGATTTGAAGATCTCAAGATCAAGCATCCAACACCAAGCTTCAAGATATTATCTTTTTGATACTCATTCAGTGTTGATACCATGAGCTCCCACAAACTCAACTTTGACACCAATCAAGAGGATTACAATAAAGGAGTGGGAAGAGTGATAATGGAAGAGTGCAAGAGGATGAGAGAGATAGAGAGCCTATATGAGGGTTTTAGTGGTTACAAAACAAATTGGCAACCTTACCCTCTCTTACCTTCAATTACATATGATTGTACATGGTGTATGTATACATGGGGTGCCCACTTAGCCTTTGGCCATTGGCCTTTACCCCAACATTATTCTTATTGTTATTTTGCAATTTTGATACCTGAAAATTATTCTTATTTTTTATTTACAATTTTGATGTTGTTCTTGCTATAGTGCTTTGTATAGAGTGTCCTATAAGAATAATTTTGATACCCCAAAATTATTCTTATTTTTTATTTACAATTTTGATGTTGTCCTTGCTATAGTGCTCTGTATAGAGTGTCCTATAGTGTCATGCTTATAAATGTGTTTGTCAATGTAGCTATATTACCATTAGTTGCATTGATGTATGCACTTCATGTTCAAGGGTATAAATGTTAGTTTACAATAATTTTACTATTTCTTAATTATATTTTACTATATTTTTAATTTACTATTATGTTAATTTAGGGTAATTTTAGACTTAGTCTATGTAACTTAGTGTAATGCTAGTTGAGTGTAATTTTCTATTTATCTTACTAATAATGTATTGTATTTCTAATTTATTGTAATCTTAGTTTTGTGTCATCTTACCTTGATGGTAGTGGAAGCATCTTCTTCTTCATTCATGAATTGACTTTGGTGGTGGTCATTCTACATCTGCTATGCTCTTTTCTTGTGAAAACATTCACTGGCAATATGGCTAGTCTTACCACAATAATGACATGTCAACTTCTATTATCGATGTTGAATCCTCGACCTCTTCCCTTGGGTCGAGTAGCTCCTTTGGTGTATAAAAGATTTTCCCTTGAGCTGGTCTCTTTTACATCTTTGCTTTTAAATTTATTTTCTCCATCAACCAGTGAGTGCTCAATGTCTTTGAGTGAGAGACTGGGAAGATTACTTAGGGTGGACACAAGGTTCTCATATGATCCTTATTTACACTTGCAATCAGTACGACTATTGCTTCATCTTCATCAATATTCTTCTTAAGGGTTGCAAGCTGGGTTTTTAGGCTCTTGAACTTGTTAATGTGTGTGGTCATAGAAGCATTGTCTTTGATATCTAGTTTATAAAATTGCATGAGTAATTTTATCTTTGAATTCTTTGCTTGGGTACCAAACATCCTATCTAGTTCCTCCCAAGCAATTCTAGCATCTCTAATGCTAGAGATATGATGTAGCACATCATCACTTAGTCCCTAGGCAATGATGCCTAGTGCCTTGTTATTCATCTTCTTCCATTCTTTGGTTTTGAGTTGGTCTCCTTCAATGAACCCATCTTCATCATCTTCCTTCTTGCTATCTGCATCATCTTCAAACAGGTCCCATAAGTCCTTTTGTAGAAGGTGATACATGGTCTTCTCCTTCCATGCTTGAAAGCCTTCACCATTAAAATTTGCTATCTATTCCACTTCAGTCATCTTAGTAGGAGGTCTTACCACGAGAACTCTCGGGTAGTGTTACAAGAAGATTGAGATTTATATGGGATTTCATCAATGTGACTTTAAATCATCACATAGATTGAGAGTAATCTTCCAAGTAAACTGAAGACTCAAGTGCCACGAAACACTGTTTGAGTATCGATAAATACTATGTCTTGAATGTTGATGCTTAGGCTTCTCAAACCTTCCTCTTGCTGAAGTCTTTGTTGCTTGCTCCAAGTCTTTCAAGTCTACAAGATCCTCCTTACTGATTTTTTGGTCTGATTAGGCAGTGTACTTGAGCTCTAGTGAGCTTGAGAAAGTGTAAGAGATGAAATTTGGAGCTTTGGTTGTGGAGTATATTAGGGTTTGAGGTGTAGATGGTTGATTTTTCTGATGATTTAGCAACTACGGTGGATAACTCCGTCGCATATGTGATGGAGATGAAGCTTAGAAGTCCTTCTTCAAATGCCTTATGAGCAGAGGCAGAATCACAGCGTGCAGACAGAGATCAAGCTGTACAAATTGATACAGGTGCATAATTTCTAGCGACCACAAATTTTTGTAATGCTGCACCATATGATGACCAATGTCATGCTGTTATGTAATACCTAGTAGCACCCAAAGCGAAGGAGCAATCTCCTAGAAGAAAGCAAGTGAAGTTATGCTCTATAGGTGGAGATCAAGAAGCTCAATTAGAGGTAGGTATAGCTTTGGCTATGGTAGAATAGAGCCTGAGAAAATTGATAATGTTGAGCTTGTGGCAGGGAAATGCTGATGTTTCAAGTGATATAAAGAAGCTTCAGTAGTAGGGGAACACTTCTCCAAAAGGAATCTCGGTAAGATTTGGCTGGCAGAGAGAGATATGAGACCTTCAAGTAGGTAGGGTACTACTGGCTATGGCTGCCACAAGGTTGAGTGGAGAAGAAGGAGTGGGATATGAGGTCCTGGACTTGTCCTGAGCTAAGCTGAGCTAGATGAGAGAAAAATGGAGATGTGCCATGCTCAACTGTGCTCTGATACCATGTTAGAAGATGCGGATCTAGAGCATGACAAAAGCTATGGCAGATGAAAGATGAAGATCAAACTCATGATGACATGGACAAGTAGAGACAAACTGTTACACAAGTGAATTAGGTTCCAAGATGGAAGCTTGGACTCATAAACACAATCTTGTGTAGTACTGACAACGATAAGACACTTAACTGAAAGTACAAAGCATCATGACATTGTATTCATTCATTCATATAAAAGTGATAGTCAAGTACATTACTTTATAGAAGTTGGGTTGTTCCACTCTCCTCATGTGCATATGGGATTCAATACAACTCTTTGTGGAGCATACATCATTTGTCTATTTCTCAACAAGTTTAAGGGAACCTTATACATACATATTATATATATATATATATATATATATATATATATATATATATATATATATATATATATATATATATATATATATATATATATATATATATATATATATATACCATTTGATTAGCTAGTTTTTTCCTTTAGGAAATGCTTCAATATAAGTGCCCCATGTGGATTTGCATTTACTTTATCGAATTGATATGATTGACAAATAGGTGTGGCTAGAGTAGAGAAATCATCTTGCATTTTTCAATCATCAAAGGAGATATTTTACTTCATTGAGGTTTATGATGCTAGTGGATGCCACATGCTTGCTAAAGTGTGCTTCTTGCCATTCCTAGTCCCTTACAAAATATGTAGACAAATGCACTCACATGAAGATAGGGTGAGGAGAAGGTGGAGTATAAGATGCATATTGATTATGGTGGGAAAGTGTTGGAAAGGGCAAGAAGTGATGGATTTGTTAGGCTTGAAAGGAAGGTGCAAAATCATCTAAAGAAGAAGCCTCTTGAAGGAAAGACGAAGGTTCAAGGGAGAAGGCTAGGGCAATTCTTTGTGCGGGGCACAACATTTTGGCAATAAGGAAAATGTTTCTCATGCAAGAAGGGAGTCCAAGGAGTAGAAGTTGAAGGGATGCTAAAATTATCATTCACGAAAGTGTCTTGTAGCTCTTCTAGGATACTAAATTTTCTCTTTGGTACATCAAATGACTTTACTCAAAGAAGTGATTGGCATGTGTTGCATTGCATGAGGTTGAAACTAGTGTGCAAGGATTAGATGGTTGCATGTTGGATTAGTATATTTTTTTCTAAATTCTACAAGGTGGGGGTAGAAAAGGTAGCCTTTTGTTGATCTAGAATGATTTGAAGCCATGGTTTGCATGGGTGGATGGGATATGGAATATTTACTTTGCATGCTATTTTGGATAGTCACTTTCCATGCAATCCTATTTGGGGATTGGAACATGACCTAGGAAGGATCTAGTAGGTTGCATATGTCTCAATGTATGATTTAGAAAAAAAATGAGAATGTGGAATTTTCTTAACCTTGAACATCAACTAGTTGACGTTGTTGTGAATGTGGAACATGCCTCAATGTATGATTACAGAAAAAAGGGCAAATTGGTATTTTCTTTACATTAAACATCAACTAGTTAATGTTGTGAATATGGCATCAAGATGCATGGTGGATCATGGAAGTGCTTATAGGGTGATTGAATACATGTTGGATCTTGACGATATCTTGGTTCTATTCTCATTGATAGAAGCTAGTAGGAATTTGGCTTCCTCCTCCCATCTCTTTCTTAAAACAACAATATTAGGCTCATTAAAGAAGAGTAGAAGAAGAATAGAGAGTTGGAGAAATGTGTTAAGGTTGTTATTGAGGCTTCCAAGATATTTGGCATGGCTACGTTTAGACATAGAAGGGAAATGGGAGTCTTTGCTACAAAGATTAGAGTTTTTGATAGCTTTCTTGTTTCTTAGTGGTTTGGTTTTACCTTGAGTCTTGCGAAGTCTAGAGATTAACATAAAGGATTAAGACATATATGGAAATCGGGGTATTTATGGTGATTTCTCCTTCACGGCTCTATTCAAATACTAAGCCACTTTGTAGTAGCTTTGTGTGGTACCATGAAGTAGCATTGCAAGGGAGACACATATTGCATGACAACTGCACCTCCCTCCCTCCCTCCCTCCCTCCCCCCCCTCCCCCCTCTCTCTCTCTCTCTCTCTCTCTCTCTCTCTCTCTCTCTCTCTCTCTCTCTCTCTCTCTCTCTCTCTCTCTCTCTCTCTCTCTCTCTCTCTCTCTCTCTCTCTCTCTCTCTCTCTCTCTCTCTCTCTCTCTCTCTCTCTCTCTCTCTCTCTCTCCCCATTTTAACTCCCCTCTCTTTTTTCTCTTCTCTATATCTCTCTCTTTATTTATTTCTCCTCTTTCTATCTCTTCTTTTTTGTATCATCTCTCCTCCTCCTCCTCCTCCTCTCTCAAGAATGGTAGTATGAAATGATATCATGCATAAATTTTGCTTAAACATTAGGTGCATATGTGTTGGACCTTATCATGTTGTAATACCATTCTTTGAGTTCAAGGAAAAGAAAGCTTTCTATTTTTTACTAGAAAACATAGATAAATGTCGTGACTAACCTTCCATGGCCAAAACCATTTACATTTTAAAAATGAAGATGTTTTTGGATGTAAATACTATTAAATATGCCACCAAGGGTGAACTGCTCAAGGTTGACCCATGCAGCCATGAAACTCAATCTATATTCATCGTCACAAAATATTTGAGTCACAACCCATTGTCCATTTTACAACAAGTGTTCAAGTTGTATGTCACTTTTATATGTAGCATAAAAATAGTATTTTGTTATTTGATTATGTACAAATCAGTTCTACATTTCAGTATTGTCACTTGACTTAGGATTTTGTTTTGGAGAGATCCTATTTAGAGACTTCTTTTAATTTTCTAGAGGCTTTTTGGCTTTGAGCAAAATTTTAGGTGGAGTTTGGACCTGATCTACAAGAGAATGACCCAACCTAGAGAACGAGCCGATCTAGAAGAGAATGACCCAACCTAGAGAACGAGCCAATCTACAAGAGAATGACCCAACCTAGAGAACAACTCAATCTACAAGAGAATGACCCAACCTAGAGAACAACTCAATCTACAAGAGAATGACCCAACCTAGAGAATTTTTGGGATGGCATGTCTCAAGAATATCTTCTTCCACCACCCCAAATCATCTCTAGATCTTGCAATGTAGATCTTTTTCCCTTCCCTTTTTATTTGGAGCTAATAAAAAGTGGATCTCTTACTTTCCTTGAGCAACCATTGTCACATCAATAATTTGGAGCTAATAAAAAGTATGACATTTTTGTGTACTTCTGGCTATCATGTGTGTACTTCTTTCTCTCTCTCTAGTTCGCTCCACACTACAAGGACCACATCACCCACACTTTTCTCAATCTAACCACCTCACTCTAGTCTTCTCCCTCCTCTTTCCTTGAGATTTCTCATCTTTTTCCTTAGAAATTTTTATATCCATACTTCTATGTCTCCAAACTTCTCGTCTCTTTATTCTAGACTTCTCTGTCTTAGCACCTTCTCTCTTCTTCTCTCTAGATTATTTCTATTCTCTCAGCTATTTGCTCCAGACTTCTCTATCTCTCTCCTCTTTTCTCTAGACTTCCTTGTTTGTGGCACTTTCACTTCTCTCCTTTGCAAACCTCTCTCTATACTTCTATGTCTCTCTAGCACTCTCTATCTTTGTTTCCTTAAGATTCCTCTTCCATCTTCTTTCCATACTTTCCTTACCCTCCCTAGCCTTATCTCTCCTCTTTTCCCCAAACTTTTCCGTTCTAGCCCTCATAGTTGTTTGATGTGCCATCCAATACCATCAATACATGGACCACATATATGATGTGGTGATGTGCTCCACCTGTTTGACACTATAGAGACCAAATGTGTTGCATATTCTCACAATCAATTGTCCTTATATGCAGTTCTTGAATCTACCATCTTGCATTAAGAGATGATGGAATTAGATGGTATTCATGTGCATGCATGTGCTAAGACCTTTCCATGATGATATGTTGAAAAATTGTGTGGGGTCCTCTCTTGAGAAATAAAGCATAGGATAAGTTATAACCCATGTATGCACAAATAAAGCAGAATGGGTGTGAAGAGTCCTAAAAAGGCCAAAATATATCTATCTCTTTAGAGGATACTTGTGGTGTAATCAGTTGAGGATGAAGGAAGAAGAAGATTGAAGAAGAAGAAGAAGAAAAACTCTTGAGCCTCCATTTCTTTGTCTTTGCTTCCTCCATTGCACATCCTTTTTTATTCTTATCATTTAATATCAGAGTGGGAGTGTAGGATCGAAAGCTTGAATTGAGGAGCACGTCAAATCAAGGTCTAGATTGAGCTGAAAGCTTGCTATCCGCCATGATATCACGTACTAATCTTTAACTAATCCACTTGAATAGGTACATTGGATTGTAGAGCCATTGGAGCTTAGATTTGAGGCATTGGTGCTTGTCTTTGAATGCATTGGGAAGATAAAGGAGGTTGGAAATGATGTATAGAAGCAAGGTTAATGGGTTTTCAGGTTTGGATTGGCTCATGTTTTGATTTCCGTAAGAAAAGGGGTTGCTTTAGCTCAAGCCTAGGTTAATCATGGGGCTTGCTTGTTATAGAGAAGCTCAGGGCTTGCTTATGAAAGAACCATAGGGTCTACTTATCAAAGAAAGCAAGGCGCTTTGACAGAGATAGAGCAGAGAAGAGAGAGTTGGTTATTTTTTTTAAATGCTTGTCATTGGTCATAGAAGAAAGGCTTAAAACTTCAATTTGATCATCGTGTACAAGAGGATGTTGATGACCGAATCATTGTAGTCAGCACCGTAGAAGAGTTGTGTCATTTATGACCATTCAAAATGGTGGCTATTGCAATATATTATCCACATTAATATTTTTTAAAAAGAGCTTACTCTAAAGGGTTAATAATTCCCAAACCAAATCTCATTTCACATTGCTATTTGAGTGAACTGGCTCATATATATGTTCACACTAGGAAGAAGTGAACTAGCTATTTGGAAGCTCTATGTTCACACTACAAGGGATTAAAGTTATTTTTTGTAAAATTGGTTTACGAATTGACTTGTTCACACTATAGATAGTGAACTAGCTTGGTTTAAGACTTAAATGCCACTTTTATGTAATTTTTAGGTGCCGATTTGGAAGGAACAAATATAAAAAAAATTCCAAGAAAATGATTGTGGATTGAGCTTATTTGGGACTTCATTCTTCGCATGAAAAACTACAAAAAATAGCATGAAAATGGGTCATTTTTAGACTTGTGTTTTGATGCTTTCTAGGTCATACATGTCACTCAAGCCTTGTTTTCATAGTTTCTTGCTAGATAGCCAATGGTTGACATATGGGCATGGCGCATGGGTACATGTGATAGTAGTTGGACACATGTATGACATTTATTATAGTGGAACTCAATGCATATGCATTTGCTTGGGGATTTTGAAAGCTTTATGGTCTCGATTTTGACGAGTTGATACTCAATTTTAATCACATGCTTGGATACTGATTTGACACATGACATACAACTAGTTTTGTTAAGTTTGTAGTTGTCATAATGTTGGAAAATGCATAGATTACACAAATTGTGGGTGACAAGTTGACTAAGGATGACTAAGGACAACTACAATGTATGGTCCTACAGTATGGAGAATTTCTTGATGCGAAGAAGTCTTTGGGACCTTATTACAAGTGAAGATACATTCCAAGAACTACCTGATGAGACCATTGAAGATCAAGAAAAGGCTTTCAAGGATTGGACAGGCAAAAACAAGAAAGTATTGTATTGGATATCTATATGTATATCAGAGACATTGATTCTACACATTAAAAAGGCAAATAATTACAAGGATGCTTGGGACATCATTGAAAATATGTATGGCATATTGATGGAGGTTAGGAAAGTATAGTTAAAGTAGAGACTACATGGTATATGGAGAGGAAATAGAAGCATGAGCAATTATGTGGCAGAATTTAAACAGGTTGCAGAAGATCTTGCTTCAATAAATGCACCAATTGATGATGATGATTTGGTATTTGTCACTCTAAAGAGACTTGGACCAACATATAAGACCCTTGATACCTCCATTTCACATTCTGTGGTGAGGGGAGGTTCTATGTCTGATTTTGAAGAGTTGATTCTTTTGCTTCTTACAGAAGAGATTAAGTTGACTTCAATGCATCTAGCAGTGGAAAGAATGCAAATCAAGATAGTGTGTTTTATCATCAATGAGGCCGTGGTAGCTCATCTACATTTACATGAGGCCAAAGTACCTTTGGGCATAGTGATTTTATGCCTAGAGGTAGGGGAAGATCCTACTCTAGAGGCAAAGAACTCGCTAGTCCACAAAGAGACGGTGCATGTCATTATTGTGGGTAGCTTAACCACTTTCAGAGAGAGTACTTTCATAAGAAAAATGTTATGTTTAGGGGTTAAGGAAGAACCCATTTTGGACACTATGTAGGTGGATATAGTGGTGGTGGCTATGGTTCTAGAGGTGGTTCCATTACCTAGAGGTCATCTCTTTGCCATGGAGCATATACTTGGTAGTATGACTGGTTTATGAATTCAAGTGCTAAAAACCATATGACTCACCATACAAAATGGTTTGATAGAAAGCAAAAAATGCAAACTAAAGAGTGTGTGGCTACAGGAGAGGGCATATTGCATAAAATAGCTCATATTGAGAGTGTGTGAGCTTTCACTCAACCGCCAAGACCCACGGACCATTTATTGCTTCAAGCGTTCCAAGCCAAGCACTAATGGCTACCTCTCACATAGCCGACGCGCCATCCATATCTACGGGTGTAGTGAGCTTACCTCCATGCCGATCGAGTTACCTCCTCTCTCACGCACTCCGGTAGCTCCACGATCCAAGTGCAATATCCAAGCAAGCTCCATGCTCAAGCTCCACGCTCCAAGCTCCATTGCCACGAGCAAGAGAAGAGAAGAGAAGAGAAGAGAAGAGAAGAGAAGAGAAGAGGAGAAGATGGATAGCTTCTCCTCCCTGGTCCCTCACCCTCATGCACTCACTCCCTCATACTCCCTCACTCAAGCACAAGCTTAAGCAAGCAAGCAAGAAGAAGAAGAAGAAGAAGAAGAGGAGAACCACTTTTGGCCACACACAAGAATGAGCTTCTCATTCACTTTTCAACTTTATATACAAAACCAGTCATACTACCAAGTATATGCTCCATAAACCAGTCATACTACCATGATGCGCTTGCGCTCTTTAAATTAAACCATGATGGTTTAATTTAAAGAGCTTTTGCACATGATGATTCTTGGCAGGCTTGCAAGATGATAAGGGATAAGAATTCAGAGTTGAGTGTCGATGAAGAGTGAACAACACTTTCGTTGGAGTCTTCAATACCTGCAATTGAAAACCTCTCATATGTGGTCTCTCCCTAGGGGTAGTGCGAGTCTTCTTTATCATGCACAAGACGTAGTTCAATTAGTTTGGGAGACAAGTCAAACTCTAAGCAAGCTGAGAGTATTGTCCTACACTTGAGGACCCAAACTGTGTATATATTTTGGTGCAGATATTATGTGAGTGATCATGCATACGTAGATATTACGTAGTTAGAAGACCGCGGGCTGGTTTCTTGTAGGAACGTGTGGATGAAGAAAAGTTGTCCATGTTGAGAAGAAGTACATGTGAAGGTGTATGAGACATCCTTTGCATTGTGATTGCACGACGTAGCATAATTGAACATAGGGACACGCACTTTCGGTAGCTGGTAGCTATTGGACTTGCGTGATGAGGACGATGTACTTTTCATGGCCATTCATGTGGTGCTTACCACGATTGATTGCAATGGTATTAAGGCAGAGTGCAAGAGGGAATCATGCGAATGGGTCAGGGTGACAGGTCTAACCATAGGCGAGACAAGCTCCCTAGGTATGTCCTGCCCTTGATGTGCCTTGAACAATTGTGGGTGATGCAAAAGGGCGAGGGGACTAGGGACGGAGCCAGCCGACCAAGGTCACTGGACGTACCTAATTTGAGGACCCCTAGGTGTTGTGTTGTGATCATGGGTGCTTCTTATCTTTTCATCTCTTTTCTTTTCTTTTCTTTTCTTTTTTCCTTTTTCATTGTCTTTTTTTTAAAAAAACTTACCTGAGTACAACTATTGCAATATGTTGAGGCTATCAGCCTTTCAATGGGTTGGGAAATGTGGGCTCAAGAAATGGATATTACAGCGATGATTGTGCCCTAGCCTCGTTGTTAGAGAAGCAGTTGTTGAGATGGGGAGATACACGAGATTTTGCAACCCTCTTTGGAACGTGCGATGTTGGTACAATTGAGGTAACAACTACTGTTAGTGCCCGGTGTAGAGTGTAACCCAAAAAGAGAAAGTGGTTATGATCATGCTTTGGGCCATGCGATGTGGGTGATCTGCAAGGGTGATTTTTGCTTTCGGCAGTGTGACTTTGTCGCAGCTCTTTGTGAAGTTGGTGGTCTTGCGGTGACTTGGGCATTGAACACTTTTGCACAAAGACCTACGTCGTCCTGCATCCACTTGTCACTTCATGAGAGTATGTGCAAGTCACATGCATCAAGTACAACGAACAGATGCAATCACGTCAAGATATTACTTTATCAAAATCCTATGATACTGACTGTGATGCATATTTCGATGGTTGTTAAAGACGTGGCATATATTAGTAGTAGGTAAGGAAATTGTATATAGGTGGGAAGCCTGCCCCTTTAACCATTTAAAGACAAAAAGTTATGGAAGGATGGCCTTTGTTAAGTAGCTTATATATCATAGGGGCTACTCTATTTGTATGAGACGGGGTGAGTCTAGGTGGTCTGGTGACTGGGGCTGTGCCAGTGAGGGGCTCCTGTGAGTCTGGGTGGGGAAGTTATCAATCATGACTTGAATGGTGTAGTCCCTAGCTGCAACTATTTCCAGAATGCTTTTGAACAATGCATCAAATTCCTGCTTGTCTCGAGCTGCCCTCTCCTTTTTCAAGCACCTGGTGCATGCGCGTCTGGTGGAAGCCTGGCTTAGGGGGTTTTTGGCCTGCGTCTTGGGTGGTGTTATTTGGGGCCTCTTTTTGGTGCGTACTTATTTAGAGTAGGCACGTAGCGTTCTGGTGGGGGAGCTAGTACCTTATGCTCTCTATGATAGTGGAGAGTCTCCCTACATGCTAGCTGCACTATGCGGTTCATGACTGCTACCGTAGGGGAACCTGTAAAATGCAAACCAAGGGTTAGGCTCTGAGGCAGGATAAAACTATTCTCATGGAAGGGATTATACAATGGGTTATCAAGTGCATATGGTGAGGAGTGGAGAGGTGAGGCATGCAGTGTTTTTTGTAAAGGGACGGCCCCCGTGATGATGTTCGTTTTGCCTCCATCCATTAGCAGATCTTGGCTTATGCTAAGCTGCGTGGACTAGTTGTCATGGAATGGAGTAGGGCTCATCCCTGAAAGGATAGAACGGAAAGGAGAAAGGTGTATAGAAAGGGACATTGCCCCGTCTACACATCAGAGATGTTGGTCAGGGCTTTCTATGGCAGTAATAAGGGTTGCATGCCCTCCTCCTGGAGGTAGGAATGGTCACCCGACTTCTAAATGTGTGGTGAGAGGAGGACCTGAGGAGCTCAGCCTGTCAAACCCAACTCTTCTCATCCCTGTGCTTGACTATCATTGCTTGTGTGTGTTGATATTATCTATACAGGGTCACAAAATTTGTTGTTCATTTATGTACATATTTACGAATCCATGTCACTTCACGAGGATAAAAACCGATTGTGGAACTCTGAATTGTACTGGAGTGTGGCACACGTATCTAGTACTCGAGGCAGCTTACTCAATAATGATAGATATTTTGCAACATTGACTAGTATGGCACATTTTCCGAGTCTACTGGCAACATGTAACTCCTCCTCAGTGAGAACCTTATCAGCCAGAGTTTTCTCTTGCCTAGTTTCAGCTAAGTCCGTACCCCGAATGGCAGTTAGAACTCGAAAGGAAGTTGGTGCCACATAGGTTGGGTCTCTTTGAGATTGCCATTTGGCCAATCGCTCCTCTGAGATTGTCATAATTTGGCCTCCTAGTTCAGTCATTGCAACATAATTTTCAACCCAATGTTTTTCAAATTGACTTCGACCTTCTTATTGTCGCTTTAGTTTCTCTATCTCTGATAGATTTGGTTGGCAGAGCACATCACTGAATGTTACATTTAAGTGTAGTTCGTTGGCTTCCTCGTCAAAGGTGAGTTACATGTGTTCATGCATGAGCCTGTCATAGTCCTTGTCAAGATGTTCTTGCTCTTCCCAGGATAGGGGAAACGGCAAGTATTCTTCAAGCTGCTCCTTAGGGAATGCACCCATGTCCGCAAGGACGTAGACACATGTGAATACTTTGAGTTTAGCTTCCAACTTAGTTAAGCATTCTGCAACACTTCTATGTTCAACGAGGGCTTGCTTGGTTGCTATCTCATGCAAGGTTCTAGGAGTTTCCCTAGGCTTTAGCATAGCTAGGGGCTCAGGCCTAGATGAGAAAGATTGGTCAACACTAGGATTGCTTATGCTCTCAGGGTTTCCATGTTTCTCCTGAGGCCTTGCTACTATTGTGTCATAGTTCTCCTTGGATGTGACCAGTATAGTCTTGTCACCCTGTTGTGATAGTGTTGTATCCACTCTTGATTGGTCAATGTGAGTTCTATTGTTGATGGATTGAGTGTTGCAAGCAACCATTGATGGTAATGGTTGCTTTGATTTTTCAAAGCACATGGATGTATCTGAGGTTTCACCGCTGATAGGAGAGACATCAATGGGTCCATTGGTGGATGGGCTTGATGTTTTATTCCTCAGCTCTTCAATGTTCTTGGTCTCGATCTTATCGGCGTCTACCACCACTTGCAACTTCCGTTGTCTCCGTTGTTTTGCCCTCTTTTTCTTGGGCAATTGCGGTGTCTCCTTTAAGGACTCGGGACCTTGAACTAGGTCAATCATTGATGTGCTGGGCTAGGCCTTAGCACTCTCTTTCTCTGGTGTGCTCTCATGGGACTTAGCTGTGACCTGCTGAAGCCTTGCTAGGTTGATTGGTCGGATGTGTGATCTCCTTGGCCACATCTTTGAGAGGTTTCTCCTCAAGCCTAGGCTTTAGGTGCTTTGGAAGTACTAGAGTTGTCAAGGATGCTGGTTGTGGCACCTCCTCCACAAGTAAATAGCTAAGGACACATTTCGTATGGGGCATTGTCACGGCCAAGGGCTGTGATTGCTGTGATCCCTGATTGGAAGTAGTAGCAGCCATTTCAGTGGATTGGCTATTGTTAATAGATTGCGGTGTTAGGTCCTCAGGCAGTTCGGGGAAGTGGGTGTGTCTTTTGTTGCCCTTTGAGCATTCACTTGTGTAGATCGAGCCTCAATTGATCTAGTCACATTAGATTGCTTCCTTCCTGAGCCTCAATTGATCTAGTCACATTAAATCTCTATCTCTTATATTTGTAAGTCCAAAGTTTGTCCTTGGCATTGGCTCCTGACCTTCTTGTTTCAAGCATGGCCTTACTCACTGGTCCTCTCTGTTCAACATGTGCTTGTAGCAACTCTTTCAACAGCTCCTTGCTCTCATTACTAGGCTTGCCTGTTATGTCAGCACCTTCCTTGCCTTTCCCCTGAGATTTGATAAGGTCACCCTTGCTAAAGGTTGTGACTATCCGCACACCCGGTAGTGTAAAGTGTATCCTCTGTGCTATATAGTCGGCCTCACACTTGGTCGCCCTTTTGAAGGCTCTTCCTAGGAGGGTTTCCTTTTCGCAATTAGCACTATTTGGAGGAACATGAAATAGGATAGGCAAGCTCTCAGTTTCAATTGTCATGAGGATTTTGCACTTCCCTATAAGTGCTTGTGGGTGTCCCCCATAAGGACTAAGAGTTGCATTAGTCGGTGTGAGCTCTGATTGGCCTACTAGGGTCCATGCCTCATAGGTCAAGATATTAAAATCTACTCCTTCATTGATCAGAGCATCCATAGTGTGCTCTCTTTTCGTGGTGAGTTTGACCCTAAGATAAGCAGGTGGTACTATGTCTTCGTCTTCCGGGTCGTGGCTTGTAAATTTAAGCCTTTTAACAAATGCCCTTGAGTCCCCAACTCCACGACCAGATGTGGATTCTCCACTGATGTCTTGGATCATCTATGCAATGCTATTCAAGGAGCATCTATCGTCAAGACTGTCATACCTAGTCATCCTCGCAATTGTAGCTTGATGTTGTTGATTTTCACTTTGACTAGATGCAGTTCGAATCCAACACATACGTGTTTTTGCAGTGTGGCCTTTTCGCCCTTGTTGGCTAGATTGGACCATCAAGGTTCTAGGGTCTCTGTTTGTCTTTGTTCGGGTACGGGCTTTTAGTTGCTCTCTTGCAGGTGCGAGTCCATGCTTGTGTAAAGCTATTACTACACTAGGATCTAATTTGGAGGACCTGTCACGGCACGCATTTTCTCTCCAACCTACTTGCGGGAGGTGCGGAAGGGGCAGAGGCCTCTCTGTGGGGGTTCGCGGGGGGGGGGGGGGGGGGGGGGGAAGTCCCCTTAGGCCCGCAAGGCCATTACGGTAAATGCCATGCACGATTTGAGGGACCGTCGTTTGTAGCCAACTTTTGAACTACTTGCTCTAGATTTCAGCCCGGTGATCGATCTATGATATGGTTTCCGCTCTATATGGTCTCTCGGTCAGTTTCAAGGTCTACATATTAAAATTTGAAAAAAGTCAAATTCGGCCCAATAGGTCCGAATTGCAGGGGCCGAATGTCCGATTCAGCCCGTCCAAGGGCCAAGGGCCAAATGAGAAAGGGCTGAATGTAATTGGTCCAAATGTCGAATTCGGCCAGTCCGAGTGTGGTTGTGCGAGGGCCGAGTGGCCAAGTTAGGTGGGCTGAGTCAAGTGGACTGAGGGTAGATCCGAGTGGGGGTGGGCCGAATCGGTAGGGCCGAGGGCTGAATTTCACCGTGTCTGAGTCGAGTGGTCCAAATGCTTTACTTGGACGGGCCGAGTGAAAGGTGTTGGCATCAGTTGGTCAAATGGTTGATCAAGGATTGCAAGTGAGGTTTAACAAATATAGATGTTTCATTGGTGAGGAGTTTAGGAATGGAAGACTTGGCAGACCTATTGCTCATGGTCAAAAGAAAGGCAGGTTATTTTCTTTGGATGTGGTAACTCCCACCATTCAAAGCTCTATGTGTGTTGAGATAGGCATGGCCAAGATAAAGATGTAGAACTATGGCATAGAAGGATTGGACATGTGAATTTGCAAAGACTTAAATAAATGTAGTCTAGACATGTGGTTTGTGAGCTTTTGTACTTTGGATATGTAAATTATGATCATTATGTGAGGCTTGTCAGTTTAGCAAGTGGTCTAGATTCCCATTTCCAAAGAGGGGGAGAATGAGCAGCTATCCTTTGGGAATGATACATTGTGATATTTGGGATCCATATCAGAATGTCTCTTTGAGTGGGAAATGCAGGTTCTATATCACTTTCATTGATGACTTTAGTAGGATGACATGGGTGTATTTTTCACAACACAAAAGTGAAGCATTTGAAAAAAATTTAGAGGGGTAGAAAAGCAACTTGGAGGCTACATTAAATGCTTGATATTGGCTACATTAAATGCTTGAGGTTGGATAATGGTGGAGAATATATGTCAAATGAGTTCTCTTACTATTTGAGAGATCATGGGATCAAAAGACAGGTCACTTACAGGTATACACCATAACAAAATGGTGTGGCGGAGAGGAAGAACAAGATTATTGTGAAAGTAGCAAGGGCAATGCTGAATCAGATGCACATGCCCTTGTTTATTGGGTGGAGGTAGTACATACTGTAGTTCATATCATGAACATGACACCTATAGCTTTGACTAGACACCTATAGTTGCACCGACAAAGAACAAGACATGGGACTTAGTTGAGTTGCCTTATGGAAAGAAGGCAATTGGTTGCATGTGGGTATATAAAGTCAATTGCAAATCTAATGGTTCATTGGAGAGATATAAGGCAAGGTTAGTTGCAAAAGGTTATACTCACACATATGGTTTGTATTGTGAAGAGACATTTAGTCTAGTGGCTAAGATGACTACATTGGCATTAGTCATTGCATTGGCTTCTATATATGGCTAGAAATTATACCAAATGGATGTGAAGAATGCTTTCTTGAATGGTAAATTGGAAGAAAATGTATACATGGATTAGCTAGAAGGGTATGTTCACCATAAATATCCACATTCTATGTGTAAATTGAGGAAGGCATTGTATGGATTGAAGCGAGCACCAAGAGCTTGGTGTGAGAGGATTAGTAAGTTCTTATGCAACATGGGATTTCAACAAAGCATGGCTAATTATTCTCTTTATGTCAGACATATAGGAGATGTAATGGTTTTTGTGGTCATCTCTGTCGATGATCTCATCATTATAAGTACTCTAGAGACCGATTATTAAAATGAAGCATGGACTGCGCAAGGAGTTTGACATTAAAGACCTTGGTTTATCGAGGTACTTTCTTGGCATTGAGGTGACTGATACTCCACATGGAGTTTGGCTAGTGCAGAGACAATACCCATTGGAGATGCTTGAGAAGTATGGAATGACAATATGTAAGCCAATGGATACACCTTTGGATCAAAACATTAAGATGGTGGATGATGGTCAGTATGTGGAAGATGTCACTATTCAGGAAGATGGTTGGTACCTAATCTACCTAACCATAACTAGACCTAATTTGAGTTACTCGATGGGAGTCATTAGTCAGTTTATGCAGAACCCATGCAAATCACATTTGGATGCAGTGAGGAGAGTCTTGAGATATGTGAAGAAGACAATTAGCTTTGGCTTTTTCTATGAGAAAGAGATCAAGCATACATTATTTGGCTAATGTAGATTGGGATAGAAGTATCACGGATAGGAGACCACTTGTGGCTATGCATTCTCATTTGGTTCAATCATGGTAAGTTGGAGTAGAAGAAGCAACTTGCAGTTGCTCTATCAAGCACAGAAGCAAAGTATAGAGGTATTGCATTGGTAGCATGTGAGCAATCATGGCTAGGATTATCACTATGTGATATGGAGATAGAGATAGATGGTGAAGTTATCATGTATTGTGATAACATTAGCAACATCATGTTGGCAAAGAACCTAGTCTATCATGCAAAGAAAAAGCATATCAAAGTGCACTACCACTTCATTAGAGAGAAGGTTATGGGTGGAGAGATAGACTTAGTACATGTCAAAACCAACAACCAAGTTGTGGACATCTTTACCAAAGCATTAGGTAAGGATAAGTTTGAGTACTTTAGGAGTGCACTTGGGGTATTGCATTTGCAAGCTCATTTTGAGCTTGAGGGGGAGTGTTGAGAAATAAAGCATATTATAAGTTATAACCTGCGTATGCACAAATAAAGTAGACTGTGTGAAGAGTCCTAAAAATGTCAAAAGGTATCTATCTCTTTAGAGGATACTTGTGGTGTAATCAATTGAGGATAAAGGAAGAAGAAGAATGAAGATGAAGATGAAGAAAAACTCTTGAGCCTCCATTTCTCTTTTCTTTGCTTCCTTCGTTATGCATTCTTTTCTATTCATGTCATCCTCTACTTAGATTTTGATCTAAAATGAATTGTGCTTCTTTTAATTTTTTGTTTCCTTACAATTCTCAAGGGATTTATCTCATTTAAGAGGCCTTCTAACCAATTTCCATGAACTTTGAGTGGAGTGTAGGAGACATACTTAGGTTGGCCAATGATCACATACACTATGCCTCTAAGTCACGTTGTATTTTGATTAGCCCCTCTGAGCCATGCACATGTGTCTTTGAATCATGAATTTGGTCATGTGCGTAATGTCTCTAAGCTAGAAATGTAAAATACAAGTCACAATGAATAATATGGATGGTAAAGAAACCAAAAAAGTCACATCATGCTAAGAAACCAAATCATCCTTGGGAAGGAGGCCTACATATTGTATAATGCTAAACTCAAATGAATAAGACCTCTCAATCGAGCAATATGATTGCATACTCTAGAAAGAAAATAAAAAATGAATGCAGACTAGAAAGTCATGTAAAATACAAGTCACAATGAATAATATGGATGGTAAAGAAACCAAAAAAGCCACATCATGCTAAGAAAACCAAATCATCCTTGGGAAGGAGGCCTACATATTGTATAATGCTAAACTCAAATGAATAAGACCTCTCAATCAGGAAATATGATTGCATACTCTAGAAAGAAAAAAAAATGAATGCACATTAGAAAGTCATGTTAGTAAGCCCAAAAATGCCAAAATTGGAAAACAATATTTACATATCGTTGCATTGAATCTACCAATTTGGACTTCCAAAAATCCCAAACTTGTAGATGCATGGTAGCTCACGTACATGACATTAGACCTTAGACAAAAGAGGCCACATCTTTCTTACCAAGAAAGAGATAAATCGATAATGATAAGTCTCCACGTAGTACACAAGAAGCAATAATCATTGGAAATATCACATCTCAAAAGTGTAGAAACACCACCCACCAACATTCTCCAACTATATTCTATTTGAAGGGGAGCGAACCCACCATCACCAAGGACTTCCACCAATTTTTGTCTTTGTGAAGGGCCCACATGTAATTTCCCTTATGTGCCAACCAATCCTAATCCTTGATAAGAAAATGATAGTTATGATTTATTGATGTATGTTTCAATAATGGTCTTCCTTTAATTCTCCAATCCTACTAGGGGCTATCTAGGTGTTAATGGAGGAAAGGGTGGGCAAAGATGTAAGGAGGTTGAAATAGTTTCCCATAAACTACAACATCCTCAAGGTTTGTTAGGTGGACCAAAATGACATCAAAGTGTGCTACACAAACAACAGCACATCAATAATAGAAATCAACTGGAGCTTTGCCATTCTATTCAACATGGGCCTAGCTTGCTATTTCCCTTCTTGTGAAAAAATTTTAGAAGTAGCTAGCAATTTAACTTGCACAAAATTGGCTTGCAAGTGATTATTACTACTTGCATACCAAGAAAACTTCTCAAGTACCACTTTCTAAGAACTGACCAAGTGAGTCAATAACATGGAAGATTTGATGTTGACTAGCTAATCAACATTAAGGACATGCTAGCATGAGGTCTAGATTTTGGTATTTCCATGTAAGATACTCTTGTATTTGATAAAGAATCTTGCTATAGAAACCAAAGGCTGTTAACGAAGGCATATAGCTTCAAACAAAGGCCATTGGAGTGCTATCATGTTAATCTCTACATCTAATATTGCTCCAGTCCTTTTTTTTGTGTATGTATATGATTTGAAGAAATCCAAGAAATGTTGAATGCATAGAGTCATTCTTCCAAATCATTAAATGAATAGATTGTGTGATCTCTTGTGAACTAGTCTTCAACCAAGGAAGCATTGGCAAGTAATGTGAGATCATGAGCAACACGGTTGTCATATGAATTTTATGACATACATGAAAAGGCCATGCTTAAGGTTTCCAATTTAAAAAAAATTCAATAATGCATGTGCTATTCAATTGAAAAATTCTTAGATAAGGATATCACCCCCAAAGGATATCCCAAGTGCTTGTAATGTTGCCCTTAGTTATCACCTCCCCTTGCCAACAACTGAAGGCTAGTGAGTCTTGTTTTGTGCACCTAAGAAGAGTAAGTTTTGTGGTATTGATATGTATCCTTGAAGCCAATGCAAACAAATCCTATATGTCCATGGCTTTGGGAAGGTTGCTCTTATAAGCTTTCGAGAACATAAATGTTCCGTCTGCCAAAGCTTGACTAATTTGTTGTTGTTGTGAAGGAAGGGAAAAGCCTACCACATCACCATTTTTAGCCAAATGTGATAACATTGTCAAAATAGGATGTGTTCCAAGAGTAAAAACAGAAATCTCAGAGGGAAACCTTGTCTAATAGGTTTCACAGTAATGAATGGCTTTGTAACATCACCATTAGATATAACTCCCAACAAAAATCTTGTTTGGGAAGAGGATTATTCTAGTGAAGGAAAAGAAATGAAAGAAACAAGGTTGGAAAATGAGTTGTAATGGCTTAAGGTGAGATCAAGCACTTTTCTGATTGAATATATTAGGCTAGCTGAATAAACATGAATAGAATGGAAATTGGATTGAAATACTACCCTAAATCTTGTTGAGATTTCTTTTGATTCAACTTTTGCCTCAACTCGAGCAGAATTAACTACTCGAGAAGATCCTTCCCCTATCATTAAGGTGAATGCTTCCCATTCCATGCACGAATTGGTATTTTTCAAACGTCTTTCATAATAATTAAATTGGAAGAGTCATTCACTTCATTCAAATTTTCTTACTTCAATTTGTTGGGATCGGATGTGTTCGAGGCTTACAAAGCTCATGGGATGTGAGAGGGAGGAACATCAAGACATTTGCCTTTCAAAACAGTCCAAAAATTCAAAGATTGCACTTTTTTCATTTAGCATGGGACACGTAATTTTTGCACATGGGATAAAAAGTCAAATGACCATAACTTTTGATTTGGAACTCAAATTCACACTTATATTGGCCTCATGGAAATGAGCTCTAAAATCCTATATCTCCGATCTTTAAGTAGGTTTCTCAAATATGTTCAACATAACATTTAAGGTAGAAATGTGGGTACATTGGATCCACTCTCCCTTGAAAAAATTGAGATGTTAAGCCCCATATTGTGTAGGATGCACAACATTAGGAAGGTGTCTCTGTAGTCTCTTAGCCAACACCTTTGAAAAAATCTTATACATGCTATTCATCAAGGAAACAAATCTCTAATGTTTAAGAGAGGAAGGCAAATATAGCTTTGGAATCAATTTAATAACTCCCTCTTTCCATGACCATGAGGTAAATGTAATCTCAATTGCTTGGACTACTTAACACATAAAAGGGTGTTGCTAGTTGATTTGCATATTTTGTTAGAGAATTCATTGGTGAGGCCATCCTAATTAGGGCATATGTCCTTGGAAATGTGCCAAAACATCAATCACCTCATCCTCACATATGTTTGCATCCAAACTCGTTATGTTGTTTGAAATGCATAATTGCAATCCAAGTAAATTGATAAAATATTCTCTACACATCTGCACAAGACCTTGAGGATCTTTGACCATTTTAAAACTTTGTAGCCTTATTACATTCTCCCTTTCAAATGATGTATGCAAACCATAAAAAAACTTATGAATCTAACAATTGTTATGCTACAAGTCTTTGATAAGGTAGAAATCTTAGCCTATCAATATGATTGTAGCTAGAAAACCTTAATGAGATCTGGCAATTGCATAGATAGAGAAACCACGATATGATCATTGGGAAAATCAATCAAAAGTGAAGGTACCAATGCTATGAGTTTCTTAGTAGCATCCAATCTTTGTCTATGAAGTGAAGCATGATGGATTTCATATTATTTGAAAACTATTTTCACATTAGAAAGTAACAAGTCAAAGGAGCCCATCCCCTTGATGGATAATCAACTAAAAACTAAACAATGGTCTCAAGGATTCATTAAATATTTCATGCAAGTTAAATGAGGAATTGAAATGCAATAGTAGAAAATATGAATTGGTTGTTTAAGCATTATAAACCATATCCAAGTACCCAAGTATTGGGTATAGTGGAAAGTATAACCATGATCTAGTGGACACAACCAATACCATATATCTTGCTTTAGAACCTTAGTCTCTAAAATTTTTGAAAAGGATAAATTATCATGCATGGCATACATGCAATCCAACACACTCCAAGTTTCCAAGTATTAGAAAGAGTGGAAAATATAACCATGATCTAGTGGACACAACCAAGACCATAGATTCTATTTTAGAATCATTAATGCAAATGCATTCTAATCATGACTTTCAGATGTGTCTATAGCACCATGTCTTGAGGTGGAATAAGAGAGATCCATCCACATATTAAAATTCCCCAACCATAAGCAAAATCGATCTATGAAGTGAAATGCATGATTGTAATTGCTGCTATAAGTCATGATGATGTGAAACATCATTTGGTGCATAGATACCAAATAGCTATAAAATCTCACCCTCATATGCAATCTTGAAAACAAGACCTTTTTCCAATACATCCCTTTTAATCAAAACAAGCTAAAGTTTCATACGCACAATCATCAACACACCAGAATGCTTCATTGTTGGGACTTCCGCATAAAACAACTTGAAACCATGATAGTAGAATGCCCTTCAAGCTTCTTTATGACTTTTATGCTCAACAATAAATCCCAAGAATTAGCATGCAAAATTATCCATGTATCATAATTGTTTGTTATGAGAGAAAACACCATAAATATTCAATGTGGCTAGTTTCATGGAGATTAGTGGCAAGAATTCCAATTCGGGCTGATGTCGCCTCCCCTTTACCTTAGTTGCCAAGTTTGCAAGAACATGATCGTCCAAGAAATCCACCAATGTAGCAAAAGCATTTGCCCCATTATTGTCCATCTTTGAAGTAAATGATGAATACACCTTCTTAGAATATGGATGTGGATACCTTCTATCCTAAGGAGTAATCACATTTCTGTAGAAATTATATGGTGTAACGAATAGAATTTGAGCAAGAAGTAGAGAATACACATCAAATATGAGAACAAGAGAAACTACTTTAATTTCAAGCAAACTGATACAAATATGGCTTTGTCCACCCGTACGCTTCCATTATGAAGCTTAGATGATGATCTAGATAAATGATAGGTGAAGCGCTTAAGGGTAGCTACTGGAAGAACTCTGACTGGGTGAAAGATGGATTGACGATGGCTTTGGAGGAGTCTTCCTAGTCGGCTAGAGATATTCCATTAGGAAAAAAATGAACTCACAAATGGGCCCTTAAAAATAATATAGTTTAAGATGTGGGCCTTTTGGATTGTCCAGTAGGAAGGCTAGATGTTGACATCCATGGAGGGTGAATATTCTCTCTCCAAATCTTGGGTTTTCTTTTAAAAAAGGGGTAGTGGGGGATTTAAAAAAGGGAGAATGAATAGTACACAAATTTGAGTTTCTCTCACCTCGTATTTCTCCCCTTTTTTTGGAAAATTTTCAATTTTGGTTTTTTTCCCTCTCACGAAATCAGTTTGACCCAAAAGTTGAGCAACAGACCACTTTCCCTCTCTTCTCTGTACTCGTGAATTTTCATCTCCATTGAAGCTCCCTGCTGAGAGTAATTAGGGTTTTGAGCATTTTGCTTACCTCTGTACTTTCTTCTCCATGCAGCTCTAGTTTTGGGCAAAACACAGGTGCCCATCTCTCTTTGCATTTTCTCTTGTTTGCTAATTTTTCAATAGGGTTTGATGTCATTTCTTGCTGTTATTGTTGTTTTATTTTGTAGAGGTTGTTTGGGGTAAGAGACAGAGGTGCTCCACAATCCAAGGATAGATACATAGAAAGGTTTCTACATACTTGATCTAAGCAAAAAACTCTTGTGGAAGCTGCTCGAAGCTCGAAGTCTCTCTCTCACTCTCAAGCTTTCTCTCTCTCTCTCTCTCTCTCTCTCTCTCTCTCTCTCTCTCTCTCTCTCTCTCTCTCTCTCTCTCTCTCTCTCTCTCTCTCTCTCTCTCTCTCTCTCTCTCTCTCTCTCTCTCTCTCTCTCTCTCTCTCTCTCTCTCTCTCCCCCTTTCTTTTCCCCCTCTCTCTATGTGTTGTTTCTCTTTTATGTTGTGTTTTCAATAGAATTTGATGTTGGTTCTAATTGTTGTTTTCTTGCAGAGTTTATTTGGAGCAAGGGGCAAAGGTGTTAATCTCTCTCTCTCTATTTGGTTTTTTTTTTTGTGATATCTTTTCAATACAAAATAATGTTAGTTCTAACCCTTGTTGTTGTTTTATTGCAGAGATCATTTTGGGTGACATTGCATAAGTGCTCATCTCTCTCTCCCTCTCTCTTTCTCTCTCTGTGTTTCCTCTTTTCTACTCTTTTTCAGTATACCTTCATGTAAATACTAAGTCTTGCTATTGTCTTTTGCAGAGATCAATTTGGGCAAGATTGGATAGGTGCTCATTTATTTATCTCTCCCACGCACTCACACGGTCTCTCTTTCTTCCTCACTGCATCATCCCTTTTCTACTATCTTTACAATAGGGTTTGATGCTAGTTCTAACTTAAGGATCAATTGTTGTTGCAGCACTTAACACAAGGTAGAGCAGAGATTCTGTAGCTCAATTTACATGTAAATCTGCCATATTTTGTGGTACCAAAATTTATTAATTTAATTAGTGACTTTTATGTTTGATGGGATTGATGTTTTCTTATGTCAATCATTTGCAATGGGTTTTGATTAGCAATGATTCAATCTTATCTTCAACAAATCAGCTTATAGGTAAAATGGCCCTGTTTTGTATTGCTTCTATTCATGCAGTTATCTAGATATTTTTTGCTAAAAGAGATTCATGCAAGTATTTTTGTTAAAAGGGATTCATGCAAGCGTTTTTTTGTACATGCAGGTATTGTACAAGGTTTAGGTGAAGCATATAATTCTCGATCGACTATTTTGATGTGGTGAGTGATTCCTTTGTGCTGGATGATATGCATTTGCTGGAAGTCGATGGTTTAAAAACCCTCTGCTTTATTGGTCCTATGTGTCCATTTGGATCTCCATGCCAGTTTGGCAATTATCCATGAAACTCTTGTATCATATCATCCATATAACACACAATGTGTTGAGTCTTAGAATATCTCAGGTGTCAATCCAATGTGCCTATTAAGATTTGCATGCCATGTGGTTGCTATCCTTGTAACAACTACTCTAATACCCACATTTCATACAATGTATTGAGTCAAATCATACTCCTCTTTATTATAATAAAATTTATTTTAGCAAAATTCTCTGAGTATTCTTGTGCTATTCTTTTCATTATATTTCATGTAAATGGTATGATTAAAGTGATGCCTTGAAATTAAATCTATACTTTGTGTTGATGTATATATCCACATGCATTTTGATATCGATGTTTATTTCTGTTTACAAAAGTGTAAACATCTCTTAATGCCATGTTGATTTGTATGGCATATTGGTGATTACTGGGCAGACTTAAAATGCTTATTATTTAGGGGTTAATACATACTTTTTTACGTCTAATGCGTAGGTTATAATGCTGAGAGAAGAACAAGCATTCTCTCGATAGAAGTACGTAACTAAAAAGATGAATAAAGGAATTGGATCATTGATACACATCATTGCTCATCTAAGTATGAAGGGAGCTTTCAGGGTGAAAGCATCTGCAATTGCAGATGTATCAAACCACTGGAAGGGTAAAATTTTAGCTCTCAGACAAAGGAATGTTGATTCTCACCTTGTAACAGAGGTATTTGTACAACATGTATTCATGCAAAAACAAATACATATTGTGCCCACTGTGCCCTTTCAACAAAACATTGCAAACAATAAGTATTTGCAACTCATTGAGAATGCAAAATTTCATGATACCTATGTAACAACTTGTCTCGTATTTACAGAAGTATACCCTTCGGATTGTTGTGAGTGGAAAAATGTTGAGAGTTTCACTGGTTCTTTTAAGTGTTACCACCTTGAAATTGGTAGATTGCTCTTTGAGGGGCGTACAGCTAAGCAGCTCGTAGAGGACCTTTTTTTTTTCTATGACTCCAAGTACATATTGCCCAAGGGGAGTCGAGAATACAGAACCCTTGATTCTATGCACATATCGAATCTCAATAGCATAGATACTTGCATGATTCAATGAGATATACCTAAAATCAAGGCTTAGACTATGAAAGAAAGATACATGTCATCACCTAAGTCCATCTACACTCAACAATCACAAAATGAAGCTAACCTCACTCCTATAAAGAGATACACATCATTAGTCGATATGTAACTAAATTGTTTCAAAATACTGATCCATGAGACCTCATTGTCTTGTAGATTATTTGACAATAGTGGGTTAAGACAATATACTACACTCTAGAGTTCTAATGGTAGCAAAGATATTGCATATCTATCAAAAGCAAGGGGCATGAAAAAAGATTATTAATGCAATATGCCAATGAGATCAAGGATCCTTAGAAAACAAACAATGAAAACTTCCTATCGGAGGGCAACAAGAATGGAATTGGTTGAATCCTCTTCATTAGGGCAAGAAGGCACCCCGATGTCAACTTCAACTGGCTCTATAACCTGTTCCTCCCCTCTCAGGGGTGCAATTGCCTAGGTGAGGGCAACTATCTCCCCCAGTGCTACTATGCACTTGTTGGGGATGAGGTTGAGCTCATTATCAATAGCAGGCTCATTCTCCACCAGAATTGGTGGATGTTGAGGAGCTAAGTGGAGGTGGAGGTGCAAGAAAGTGAGGGAGAGGAGAGGGCCATTGCAAGTTGGGGCTTAGCCTCTAGCCAGTGGGTCTTGGACTAGTCATGTTAGGCTGTCTAGGCTCTGCACTTAGTCTCTCGCTAGTGGGTCTCAAACTAGTTAGTCGCACACTTGTTAAGGAAGCTTGTGAGCAATGGGACAGTGGCTTAGGGTTTGGATCTTGAGCTTAGCCTGAGGGCCTTAGGTTTAGTGTGGTGGGGTGAGTGGCCTAGAGGGGCTTGGTCTAGTGCACCACAACCTCAACCTGGAGGGACTTGGTCTAGTGCACCATGTCCTCAACCTTGAGAGGCTTAGTGTGGAGGGGATTGGGCTAGTGGGCCATGGTCTTGACCTCACGAGCTCATCTTGGAGAGGATCCAGTTCGTAGACCATGGCATCAACCTTGAGGGGCTTGGTCTTGAGAGGCTCAAGCTGGTAAGCCACAATCTCTACCTCGAGGGGCTCATGTTGGAGGGTCTCATGCTTGTGGGCCCTGTCCTTAGTCTTGAGGGGCTCATCTCCGAGGAGCTTGAGATGGTGGGTCACGACCTTAGCTTAGAGGGACTCAGGTTGGAGGGGCTCAGACTAGTGGACCATGGCCTTGACCTTGAGGGGCTCATCCTAAAGGGGGTTCGTGTGGAGGGACTTGAGTTGTTGGGGCTTGGCTTGGTTGTAGCCTTGAGGGGCTTGTCTTGGAGGGGCTTGGGCTGTGGTCCATGGGCTATGGTCCATTGATCTCAGCCTTGAGGGGCTTGTCTTGGAGGGGCTTATCCTGGTGGGGCAAGGCTTCGATGGGCTTCAATGGCTTTGTTAAAATCTCAACCACTTATTGGGCCACAACTTGTTCTCTCTACAAGTGTGTCTCCCTCTCATGTATGATGAGGGATCTTGGTCTGGCTCATCCACAATGAGGAGGTAGGATGGCAAGAATTTCCCACATGCATCGGTCTAAGATATCCATAGGATTTAGAATCATGTCATACCGTGGTTGCAAGTGGCACAAGCTATGGAAATCCCAGGTGATGACTGTCACCTTGTGCACATGGGTTGCAAAGAGATATACATCTCCAAAAAATATGACAAGGAAGTCTTCTATAGTCTCTTGAAGTGATAAAATTGTACACATAGCCCATCTCATGTCTATGTCCCTTTCCTCATCGATTTCATGATTCAACCTTTGGAAGTGTAGGTGTGGTATTACAAGCTGCATGCAATTTTCTATCTTGCGTAGCTTGCCAAGCACTACCCACCAGTACCCCTTTCAATATGATTTATCATTTATAGAGGGACCATTGAGAGTATAAGTGGAAACTCCTTCAATCACGCATTCCCTATTGTATCTAGTGTATTTGCTTTGGTCTTGGTCCTACTTTAGGCTTGCTTGATTGCCCTTGCTCCATCAACAAGGTAGATCAAGGAACCCATCTAGCAATGGATGCTAGCTCTTCACACTAGGTGACATCTGACAATGTAGTAGAGGTGTGGGCTATTTCTAACTCTATCATTCCAAGTGGGAGGTGCCTCCAAAAAGTGGTGAGTCATCACATCATTCTCTTGTGGCTATAAAGTCAGAGAGGCCCCTCCCATGGGTGGTGAGATCTTATATCTTTCTGACAGTGACCTTGGCGTGGTCTATACCAAAAATAGGTCACCACCAAGCAAATAGGCCCTTGTATTTCTCACTTGGGATACTTGTATTGTGTAAACTCATAATGGATCATGATTAAGTGTAAGAGGCCCCTTCCTAGAGCCAAGGGCCTCTAGATCACTTGGTGGTGACTCTCATGTATGGTGAACCTTATATGGGTCACCACCAAAAGCAAGCGAGGCTTCTCTATAGGTTTAAGGACCCCCACATAACTTCATGTTAACCCTCATGTATTGAATATCATGTGGATTACTACCAAGCACGGGAGGTCCTTCAATAGAGTGGAGGGTCTCCATATTGTTTATGGTGACCCCATGTGCATTGACCATTGTATGGGTCTCCACCAAGCAAGAAAGGCCCTTTATTAGGGTAGAGGGTCTCCAAATCACTTGGTATTGACCCTCATGTGCATTGAACACCATATGGGTCACCACCAAGCCAGCAAGGGAGGCTCCTCGCTATGGTAGAGGCTCCCACATTGCTTGGTGTTAACCCTCATGTGCATTGAACAATGTATGGGTCATCACCAAATGAGGGAGATCCTTCATTGGGATAGAGGACCCCCAAATTTCTTGGTGTTGACCCTCATGTACACTATATATCGTATGGATCACCACCAAGTGAGAGAGGCCCCTCACCAGCCCCCCACATTACTTGGAATTAACTCTCATATACACTAAACACCATATGGGTCACCACCAAGCAAAGGAGGTTCCTCACTCGGACAGATGGCCCCCATATCACTCATCATGGTCCTTGTGTAGTGTTAACCCATAATGGGCGACTAAGAGTTGTTAAGATCGCAAGCTCAATACCTGCAGATATTGATGGATCGCCTAGTTAAGCTAGATGGATCTACATGTCTGCACTTAGCACTTCAATGGCCATTATGATCCTCACGTGGCCACTAACTTATCACTTATTATATTTGGTTTGTTACATCTACTTACATCTAGTATAGTTATATTGCCAATTAATTAGTATAGTCAATTATGCACTATTTGACTTAGTAGACCACTTTCTTTTATGTTCTATCTTATCTATACTTTGTGTACATTGTATTGTATATGAAAAAAAAAGAAACCAGTAAGAAAACATTTTTGTCTCCATCTCTCTTCTTGTGTTCTTGAGTGAGCTTCCTCTTATGAGTATGGTGTGTTTGGCACAGCAACTCAAGTAAGTTTCGCCACTACACGATTTGTGACATAGTATCAGAGTGGTGCCATTGAGAGAGGCTAGTTTTGAAAGTTGAAGTAAAGCAAAAGAAGCAAGGATTCGAGCAAGCAAGAAACATGTAAGAAACTCTCCCATTCTTCCACTCTGTGCACAATGTATTTTATATTTTATAAATAGACCTTGAGGGCTATCACACTATTTTTTTTGCCATTTGAGGCCATTTTAGGCCTCATTTTAGATATGCAAGGTTGTAGATAATAGTTTCAATGTATACTGCCATTTCGATTGTGTCGACTCAAAGTGGATGCACAGATCACAAATTTCAAATCTATAACTTTGACACATTTTTTTGAAAGCAAGCACAAGTTTTATTTGTTAATAGATTGCAGATCACATGTGTTGTTGAGCATTTAGTAAAAAAACTACTTGGTCTATTGTTGTACACTTGTTGTGAAAGGTTGCAAAAGACTTGCTTGTTGTTTAATATCAATTTCATGATAATGGCAAAGAATAGTAGAAACCCCATCATTGAGAAGTTAGATAAGAATAAGTGACTATCATAGAAGTTTCGTGTGACAATGTTAACCCCAAAACGAAGAAAGCAAAAGAAAGTGGAAAAGATGCAGGGCAAAGGCGGAAAAAAGGTAGCCCCGGCTGAAGAAAGAAGAGGAAAAAAGACCAAAAGCGCAAGGGCAACCTTAAAAGTCCAAGGCAAATGCAAAAGGGGAAAGACACATTTTAAAATAAAAAGGCGCACCCTTAAATCTTGTAAAAGAGCGTCGGGCTCTCATCCGTGCAATTTGTAAATGTAGACAGGCGGTGGAAAGGAAGCTAGGAAGATAGAAGGACAATGAGAAAAGGGGCCTAAGCTAATGGCCGGCCATGTAAAAAAGGGGGATGACCGCCCATGGAAATTAGGGCATGTATATAAAGTTGAAAAGTGAATGAGAAGCTCATTCTTGTGTGTGGCAAAAGCTTCTTCTTCTTCTTCTCTTGTTTCTTGCCTTCTTGCTTGTGCTTGAGAGAGGGATTGAGAGAGTGTGAGGGAGTGAGGGAGTGATTGTGTGAGAGTGAGGGATCTTGGAGAAGAAGCTCTCCATCCTCTCTCTCCATCTTCTCCTCCTCTCTTCTCTTCTCTTGTCTCGCGCGTGGCTATGGAGGATGAAGCTCATGGGAGAGGGATTGAGGTTGCTTGAACAGTAGGCATTGTGCGTCAGCTATGTGACAGGTAGCCATGGCCGCTCGGTTCGAAACACTTAGGCAATAAGTGGTTCGTAGGTCTCGGGGTAGAGCTTGAAGCACCCCTTACATTTTGGTTCCATTGCCGGGACGGACGGAATCGAGCCTTGAGCGCCGCGCGCATCAGATCGAGCATGGAAGTAGGGTTTGCAGCCTGAACCTGTGCTCGAGATAACTAGGAGATTTAGGAGGTTTTAATCCGTGGAACAGGTAAGTATTTGGGTTTATTGGAAGCATTAGATTAGGACTACTGTTCTGCATTTCTATTTTTCATATTGCATGCACTAGATTAAGGTTAGATTAGGGTAAGAAAAGAGAAAACAGGGGTTCTGGTGCTGTTGGAAACAGGAAAACAGGGGCCCAGATTCAAGTTTTTGGGTGAAACAGGGACAGGGAACTGGCTGTAAGGTTCTGTAGTGCTGGGAAAGGACCTTAAGAGGCTTTGGAAGCTAGGACAAACCTCATTTCTTTAGTTGGCCTTGTGTGTGTGTGTGTGTGTGTGTGAGAGAGAGAGAGAGAGAGAGTTTCTGGTTCACAAGATGAGGAAATGCGACCCCGATTCTAGGCGCATTCAATTCGTGCTGCTTCAGGTGAGTCCAGTGTGTTCCATTGGCGCTCTAATTGGTTATGGAAAGTTTGTGGTGATTGAGTGCAGCAGGCATTAGCAAGGATTCAAACGCGCCGGAATCGCCCCGCCGCCGATGCAGTCAGACCAACCCGCAGTGGTCCGATCCCCAAAATCGGACCACCCGAGTTCTGGAGTCGGACTGTCCGACTCCCAAGATCGGACCATCCGACTGAGAGAGAGTCGGACCAGACTGGTTCGATTGCCAGAATCAAACCAACCCGATCGGACGTGCCACGTGGCACTCGGACTGCCCCTTAGGTCAGACCATTGGGGCTGGGCTCGATGGGCTCGAACCAGTCCATAGTCGGACCACTTCAAAAGTAGGACCACCCTCCTGGTCCGATTCCCAGAATCAGACCACCAGGGTCGGACGATTCCCAGAATCGGACCAACCCCGTCCGATTGTTAGAGTCGAACCAGACTGGTCCGATAGCCAGAATCAAACCGTCCGACTCCTAGAGTTGGATCAGCCTTGTCCGATTCCCAGAATCGAACCATCTTGCCAGAACAAAAAGATAAGGATCTTTTGCTGACCTTGCCACAGACCTGACCCCAAGACGCAACCCTGAACAACCCCAAGACCCAGTTTGACCATTAGGACCACAGAGACTAATCGAACTTGGGGTGCGGAAAGACCGTAGGATAGCCGGGAACCGAGTTGAAAACTCAAATTAGGCTAAGAACGTGGGTAGAAACAAGGTGGAGTTTGCATTAAACGCTTTCTGCATCGGCATTTCACTTTTGTGCTCCACTGAACCTGCACATCAAGAAAAGAGAAAAGCCTGTTTTCACACCAAACACCACAATAGCACTAAGCACAATGTGTGAGTAAGGATCGCCGCTGCTTTCAAATAACAAGGAACACATCTGGATACCTAATAACATTAAGGAACCCACTAGTAGGAAAAGACCCCAAGACTTAGACAGGTGCCTGAGCGCCCTACTAGTAGTACCTGGAGAAAACACAAAGAGACAGGAAGCAACAATATAGAGGAGTGGAAGCTGTCGGAGCTGATTGGATTCATCCATAATCTCGTGGAGCTGGAAGCAGAAACAATGTCGAGATCAAGAAGCGACCAAGGGGAAGACCAATTAGACTTAGGAGAATTTCCAACTTCGGTTCAGGAACTGGTCCACGACTACGATCTACTCACTAGGACTGAGATCCAAGGTAGACCTGTAGAGGAAGTGGTGGCTAACCTGGAAGAAGAGAGAAGAGCTATCAAGAGAGCACTGGAAAGCATAATTGCCTACAACCATGAGCAAAGGGCTAGAAGGCTGTAGCAAGACGTGGATATGTACGAAGCTAGATGAGTACTAGACCTAGCTGGGGCAGCCAAGTCTGGACCAAACATAGAGAGGGAACGGGCAGCAGAGGCTGGCATGACGTTGAGTGAACTGGTGGCAAAGCGACTCATGGATAATACATCCGTGGAACAAAGTGCTACTGCCCTAGCCACCGCGCTACTGTCAGGATTGGGAATAACGCAAGGGGCTAAAGGGCAGGCTAGAATCCCCATAGTAGCGAAACAACTAGCTCGATACGGACCTAGCAGTGACCCGTACAGCTTCATGGAGCAGTTCGAGCAAGTATATGAGGCGACTGGTCTTACTGACCCTGGGCAGCGAGCTCAAGCCTTCGGCCTGTGCTTAGGCGACAAGGGGAGGACCTGGTACTCTAGTCTGGATGACACAGAACGTACAAACTTCGCTCACCTCAAGGGCCTCTTCATCAAGAGGTTTTTGGAGGCATGGTATTCGGATAACCTCATTGTTAGGTTGATGAATATCAGTCAAAGGGAGAAGGAGGACGTTAGGGATTACGTTACTCAGGTGCGTAGCTTCTACAAGAGAATCCCTGCCAATGAGCGACCTACCGAGAGGGCAGTGTCTACAGTGTTCATGAACGGGATTCGGAGTGAGGAGCTCTACAAGGCTTTGGCTAGCAACTCCACCTTACAACGAGACGTGCTAGCTCGAATCTTCGAGGAGGCAATACGTGTAGATGATCAACTTAGGGAACGAAGCATGAGGGCTACCAACCGAGATAGTGCAAGCTAGAGGGACCCTGAGAGATCAACCACCTTAGGGGAAAAAGCAACTACTAACGCGCAGGACAAGGGAAAGAGTGTAGACCATGACCAAGGGATGGCATAGATGAGAATGGAGATTGCGCGGTTGCAAGAGTTCGTTAGAAAGCCTGTGAGATCGCATGTACAATGTGTGTACTGCGACGGCAATCATCTCCCAGTGGAGTGCCAAGATCCTAGATCTCGGCCGTGCTCAAATTGCAGTAGATTCGGACATGATGCAACGCATTGCAGAATGCCGAGGAGATTCCCATACACACAGCAGTACAACCCTCCATACTTAGGTAATAGGCCACCTAATGTCTTTGGCAGGGGAACCCAGTTAGCTCTTCCAGCACCAACTGACTCAAGACCTGTCGTGCCTAGGCTGGAAATGAACCCAACTGGTATACCTAAGCCACAAGGGCCTTTTGTGACTCACCCACCTAGCGATGCTCCTGTTCACTTTGTGGAGGAGCCTAATGAGGAAGAGGCATATGTCAATCCCTGTGTATCCTACGATGAGGAGGAAAAACCGGTCCTAATGGACTATCGGCCAGTGCCGGTGATGGCTTTAGGAAGAGGACGAGACAGAGGCTTTGGAGGGCCAAGCCAGGATCCAGTCACATGTTGGACTTGCGGCCACCTAGGCCACATTTCATCACGCTGCCCAGAGCAAGAACAAGCTAACAAGGACAAAGCGAATCTCCGATGCATAGAGTGTGGAATCACACATCTGTTCCTTGACTATCCTAGGCGGAAGCCATCAATGAGCGCTGCCAACATGCCATCGGTGCCTTTGGGGCTCTTCGGAGTTGAAACTTTTAGTAGTGAGGATACGCCCATCCCACTACATGCTATGACACGAGCTCAAATGAAACAAGCAGGCATCTCCTTGCCAGGGCCAAGTAACCTTGATGCAACCTCAATAGGGAAGAAAAGCCGGAGGAGACGGAAAAAGAGAACCGATGCAAAGGTAACCCTTAAAACCGAGGAAACGACTATGCTGGTAACGGGAAAGAAGGTCACAGACACAGAGGCAGAGACCTCGGCTCCTAGGACAGCAAAGCTAGGGAGTGCCAAGGTAGGGGAATATCCCCATCCCAAAAGGCAACTCGAAGCTATAGCCAAGGTCAACGAGTTGGTCAAGGATGCCCAAAAGCACCTCGAGGATGCTGAACCCATATTGGAAGACCCTATGGACGACTTCTCCAGTATTAGCACACCAGTCTCACCCTCAAAACCACAGGCTGGGAGCATACCTGCACCACTAGGAGCGACTCAGCAGCAAGGCCGGGGGGAAGCTTACCAGGGCAGATAGAATGCATGGCCTAGAACTGCTAGCCTCGGAGAAAGACAAGGGTCCAATATCCTCCTCACAACTTTGCTGTCCACCCCACTCTAAGCCTGGAGGATCTTCTTAGGCAAAATCACTCCTTGTGGCAGGAGTTAAAAGACTCGATCGAGGGACACACAGAACTTGCGGGTACTGATCCGCAAGATCATGATGCAGTTACACGGATCCCAAGTCTAACTCTACACTTAGATCCTAAGTCTTTACACATCAATGCTTTTTGGGAAAGCACTGAAATGCACGCAGTTTTGCCCGTCCTAGCCTTAGGAGACATGACTCGGAAGGGAATTGTAGACACAGGCGCCGGTGTTAGTGTGCTAAACCATGCGGTCCTAGAGGCATGGGGAAACCCTCCTGTAGAGACTGCTAGATTCAATGTCACGCTAGCAAATAGAATGAAGGTAAGACCATTTGGGGTCTTAAAGAATTGGCCGTTAAAGATTGCCGGTGTGCAATTTTTGGTAAATTTCATTGTCATGAAGGGAGTGGATTATGACATACTATTAGGCCGACCTTAGATGAGGAATGTACGAGTCATAGAGGATTGGGGCAATGGATTGATTTTCCTAGGGAACAGAACTAGTGCAGTGAGGGTAGAGATGGCAACTTGGACGATGACACTGTCGACCTAGCTGCCATCTCGGCTATGCTAAAAGGCGATACTCAAACAACCAAACCTTATGGATCGCTCACTAGATATATTCCTTGCCCTGAGGATGAGAGGGATTGGATGCACGTTTTGGCAACCATTGACCTACCATTCTCGGATGAGGAAGGACCACGTCAGCAGGCTACTAAAGCTGCAACCATGCCAACTGAGGAGCCAGTTGTGTCGCTCTGCATTATGGCAGGAAGCTCACTCAACCCAGGCAAACCGGCCTCGTCCCGCATCCCCAACAACAAATTAGAGCTTCAGGAAATCGTAGAGTATCTGACCAATAAATTGGACGGCAATTTGGCTGCTAACTTAAAACCTCTACGTGACCTTTTAGCTAAACCAGAATGGAAATGGACCAAGGTCCATGACCTGAACTTGTTATATAACTGGGCTTTAGTTACTGACGACAAGAAGATTGAAGAGGAAGCTTGGGGGACGATGAGCAGTCAGAAGGACAGGATCCGGATGATGAGGAGTATGAGGACTGTCACTCTATGGGAGAAGAGAGTAAAGAAGAGGTAGACACAATAGAGTACGACATGGAGGGAAAAGCGATAGAGCAAATCATGGCAGACTTGAGGCCTAGGAAAGAAGGGATCAGTCGGAATGAAAAAGGAGTCATGCTAATGGAGTGTGACAGATCCTGGCTAGAATGAATAGGAGCCATAGATTACGAGCAAGCCGGAGTAGCACAACCATGGGTAATCCCAGTGCTCAAGACAGATTCACCTTCGGAACTACGACCCCCTGGAGAAACACCTTCCTCAAGTGAGGGATGCGAGTTCAACTCAGAGTCGGAAGTTAGCACTGAAAGTGATCCCGAGATACCGCAACCCTCTAAGGTCAAACGCACCAAGGGAGATTTGCCAGTCCACCTGAGGTGCAGGAGGCTAAAAAAGGAGGCCAAGAAGCAAGCTAGGGACTCAGAATCGGAAAGGCAAAGGAAACCACAGGATCTACCCAAACGGTTTACAAAATTTAAAAAGGGTGACAGAGTGGTGGTCCTGTTAGGTGCAAAAAGACAAGGTCAGACTAGTGAACTGATCGAGGGACCTGCCAAAGTCAAAGAGGTTAACTTGGTTGGGGAAAGGTGAAACACCAAGACCGGTGTTCATTACAGATGACTTGGGGGAGGAGGAAGAGACCAAACTTGTCGCGCTCCTGCAAGAGTACGTTGACGTGTTTGCCTTGGACGAACTTAAGGGAGTCGACCCTAGGGTCGTGACTCATAACATCCCAATGGTTCTAGATGCAGTGCCAACAAAACAACGACCTTACCCCATGAATCCCAAGCACACCCATGCAGTGAAGGAGGAGATTGATAAACTCATGAGGGCAGGTTTCATATATGAGATCGAGCACACGGACTGGGTGTCACCTATCGTGATTGTCATGAAGAAAAATGGAAAAATCCGAGTGTGCATAAACTACAAAAATGTGAATGCCGCTACGAAAACGGATAACTATCCTTTACCTTACACCGAGCACATGCTAGAGAGGGTAGCAGGGAAGGAGGCCTACAGTTTTCTGGATGGTTTCTCGGGTTACAATCAAGTGCAAGTGCACCCCGACGACAGGCACAAGACTGCCTTTGCCACGGAATGGGGCATATTCGCCTACATTGTCATGCCTTTTGGGCTAATGAATGCACCTGCAACTTTCCAACGCCTAATGTGCACTATCTTTAAGGACATACTTAGGCGCGAACTGGAAGTGTTCGTAGACGACCTATGTTTACACTCTAGTTGGGCCGAACACTTGAAGAAATTGAGAGCTGTCTTTGAAAGGTGTAGGTTGTACCACCTCTCGCTAAACCCCTTAAAGTGCTAGTTCTGGGTAAAACATGGATGCATCTTGGGGCATGTAGTGTCAAGGAATGGCATTGCTACTGACTTTTCCAAAGTCAGAGTCATTGTTGACCTACCGCCACCCGACAACTACAAGGGCTCAGCATTTGGATGACCATGTGCTCGCCCATCCCTACATTGACCAATTCCTCACCGAAGAGGAATTACATGTTGCCAGTCGCCTCAATATTGGAGATCTCTTCCACGACGTTTTGGCCTACATTTCCCAAGTCTCCATCCAACCATCTACTCTGGATTGTCATACAATCCAAGCTTCTATGATTGGCTATTGGTTCGGTAAGTCAACCCATGCGAAACAGCGCTTCCCTCGTCCTTCCTGTGCTAATCCTAGGAAGGATTCTTTGAAAGACCCCCGACGGAGGGGGGAGCAAGGTGAGCAAGAGCAGAGAAAAAATGAAAAGTTATGCTATCTAGCTAGGAGATTGTTATAATTAAGAAAGTTTCTATGGAAGAATACTGCAGAGTAAAACAACAGTAATGGTCAAGCCTCTAAGCAAGTGTACCCATTTTGGGCACATATATGTTCTCTCAAATTGAGTTCTGATTTGAAATAAGCTGACTGTTAGGCATTAATGTTGGCATGGTGTGTTGACAGGTCACCACCATGGCAGGACAGGACAAAGGAGGCAAACTCCCATTCTCTGAAGAGGAAATGACCAAATTCGGCATCAGCATCGAGACGCGCAGATTCAGTCAGTTCACTTTCAAGCACACATTGAATCTGGACGAGACCATCCTAGAGGAACCCGCGATCAAAGACTTGGTGGACAGATGCCACCTCCACAAGTACGTGGAGAAGGTGGGGCAGGCTGTGGATTACAGCATGTGCGCGGATTTCTTGAGGAACTTAGACAAAAGCAGGAACTTCAAAGTTTAGCTGCCCTCCTCACTCCGACGAAAGCACCAGCAGGAGGAGAATCCCTTGCCTCAACCGCGCGCTCCGCAAGGAAGAAACCTGCGTCAAAAGCAGCTACAATCAGATACGGGGGCATCTTGACAGCCATCATAGACGAAGCAATAAAGAATGAGGGCGTCATGGATGAGGAAGCTGCGCATCAAAGTCCGCCTCACCACGAAGGAGGGGAATCAAGCGAAAGAACAATAAGCAACAAGGGAGAGCAGGAAGTGCCGCCTCCACGAGCGAGCAAACCCGAAGAACAAAGCAAAAGTGATAGGAGACAGAAGGAGAAGAAAGAGAAATTAAGTAAGGAAGAACGGGCTGACATCAAAAAAGCTAAAAAAGAGTCTCGAAGGGCCGAGGAAGAAAGGAGGAGGAAAGAGGAGGAGGAGCTTGCCAAAATAGGAGAGGAGTCGAAGAAGGCAGAAGAGGACAGGAAAAGGAGGGCGGAGGAAGAAGCCGAGGAGCAGCGACTAAAGGAACTGGCCGAACTGGCGAAAGCTACACGAAGGTTGGTGAAAGAGACCCATGGGGGCGGAGAACTCAAACTCGCAAGCCCTGGCCATAAAGCCGAAGCCAGCGCAAGTGTGGAAGCAGCACCGGTGGTCGTAGGCAAGGGCAAGTCCCTCCTACATCCACTCCCTCCCTCCTTTGTGCCAACAATAGCTGAAACTATGACCGCAACTACTGCACAACCCACGCCTCCCCTCGACACGGCACAGCTCATGACCATGGTGCAGATGCTCGTGAGCAAAGTGGCCAAAATTGTCCCTGAAACTAGATTGAAAAGGCCCACCGCCCCGCAGATGCAGAGTCACGGCAAGACCCCAAACGATAGAGGCTGGAGGCATCGACCACCACGCCCAATACTCCCATACCTGCCCACAGACTATGACGCATATGTGGCCGAGTTACTGACACAATTGGACAAGGCAAAAGAAGAAAAGAAGGTGGCCATGCTCGAACTAGAGAAAGAAAAGGAGACGTCAGCGGCCCTCAGGCTAGAGGTCTCATGGCAGGAAGTCGAGAGACGGAGAGAGATAAAGGCCCTGCAGGACCAGCTAGCAGAAAAAACGAAGAAAGCCCAAAACAATGAAAGTCGCCTTAGGCAAAGGCTGGAGGACGAGGAGCAGAGCTTGGTGGCGGAACAAAGGAACCTAAAACTACTGATGCAGCAATACAGTGATCTCCAGCAAAGGGTGGCCCAAGTGGAAAAGCTCTACCGGGAGGTTCAGGAAGGCGAAGCCACTGTTCCACAAGAACATGCCACGGAGCCCCAGTCATGGCAGGAGCAAGAAGAACAAAACAAGCTAATAAGGGAAATCGAATTCTTGAAAAATGAAGGGCCGGGAGTCTCAGCAGTTGAAGCAAAACTGCTACAGGATGAAGTGCAGAGATTGCAAGATGCGCTGGAGACCTCCCAGGAAGACATGGAAGCCCTCATGGCCATGACCTTTAATCAAAAGAGGCTATTCCTCACCAAAATCCAGAGCCAAGAACAATTGGTACAAGAGAAATCAGAAATCCTGGCCGAAGCGCACCACAATTTCAGCAATGTTGATCAAGCAAGAGGGATCGCTGAAGAACCGCTCGCTCAAAAACTAAGAGAAAGAAACTAGTTATGGTTTTTATCAAATGAGCAGCAACAGGTAGTAACCACCCTGGCGAGCCAGCTAGAGGAACAAAGGCAAAGGATGGAGGAGAGAGCCATGGAGTGGGAAAGGAAAAACTTTGACAGGGTAAGGGACTTAACAGAACGCCTGGCGGTGGCAGAATGTGAAAGAATGCTGGCCGAAGCTAGGGTTGAGGCTGCAGAGATAACCACTAAGACCCAGCGACATGCCTTTCTCAACACGGTGCTCCACATGACGCAAGGCAAGGGCGATGATATAGTGGAACAAGTAAAAAGAAAGTTGGAGCTAAGCACCCGGGCTCTAAGATACGGTCTTCAAGAGCGGGAGCTTCCAACAAGTACAGGAATAACTAAAGAGCAACAATTCTACTACCTGCGCTATACGGGCCTTTCCACTATAGAGCTCAAGGAGTTAGGATTTCAGGAGCAGGAGCAGCCACCGCCACCACTACCAGTCATTCCTCCTGTGGTAGAGCGAAATGTCGAAGAGGGCCCAGACTTCGAGCAAGATGATGACGAAGAGCCACAAAGGATGCCGAGTCTGCCTCAACCCGAGATCCCACAGGAGGAACCTGCCGATGCCGAGCTACCTAAACACATAATTGCAGTAAGGAGAAGGAGGCAAGAGTTAGCAGAGGAGGCCCAACACCGAGCACGCATACTTCCACGATAACTCCCTGAGGAGCCCATACCACTGAGAAATGATACACATCCGATAGATTGGCCCCAGGAGTTGGTCATCTGGCGCCAGAGAGAGCTACATAAGAGGCCATTCGAGCTTTCATTCGCTTTTCCATGCTCCTGGACCGGGCCCTGCCCTTAGGAGTCGTAGCTAAGATCAAAGATCTGGCTAACGAACTCGCAAACAGATGGATGGAAGAAAGAAGCATGATAATGACTAGGTGGAGACAAGAGCAACCTTAAAAGTCCAAGGCAAATGCAAAAGGGGAAAGGCACAAGGGCAACCTTAAAAGTCCAAGGCAAATGCAAAAGGGGAAAGGCGCATTTTAAAATAAAAAGGCGCACCCTGAAATCTTGTAAAAGAGTGCCGGGCTCTCACCCGTGCAATTTGTAAATGTAGACAGGCGGTGGAAAGGAAGCTAGCAAGATAGAAGGACAATGAGAAAAGGGGCCTAGGCTAATGGCCGGCCATGTAAAAAAGGGGGATGACCGCCCATGGAAATTAGGGCATGTATATAAAGTTGAAAAGTGAATGAGAAGCTCATTCTTGTGTGTGGCAAAAGCTTCTTCTTCTTCTTCTCTTGTTTCTTGCCTTCTTGCTTATGCTTGAGAGAGGGATTGAGAGAGTGTGAGGGAGTGATTGTATGAGAGTGAGGGATCTTGGAGAAGAAGCTCTCCATCCTCTCTCTCCATCTTCTCCTCCTCTCTTCTCTTCTCTTGTCTCGCGCGTGGCTATGGAGGATGAAGCTCATGGGAGAGGGATTGAGGTTGCTTGAGCTTGCCTCAAGGATCGTGGAGCTACCGGTGTGCAAGAAAGAGGAGGGTACTCGATCGAGCATCAAGGTAAGCTCACTACACCCGTACGGTAGGCATTGCGCGTCGGCTATGTGAGAGGTAGCCATGGCCGCTCGATTCGAAACACTTGAGCAATAAGTGGTCCGTAGGTCTCGGGGTAGAGCTTGAAGCTCCCCTTACAGACAAACTTTCTTAATGAAAAAGGCCTCTATGAGTTTGTTTCAGGTGAAGAAAATAAGTCAAAGCTAAGTAATCCTACAACTACAAAAGAATTATTGGGGGTAAAGGCGCATGTGCCAGTCGCCCGTGTATCACTACATTGATAGTATACCCATACACATGTATGCTGTAGGTGGCAAGTTCCCATCACTATCACTTCATTATTTATTCTTTCAATGACATTTGAATATAAAGGAAAGGCCGGTCACACATTGTGATTGTTGGAGTTTCCACATCTTCTCTCTCACTCTCTCTTTCACACACACACACACTCTCTCTCTCTCTCTCTCTCTCTCTCTCTCTCTCTCTCTCTCTCTCTCTCTCTCTCTCTCTCTCTCTCTCTCTCTCTCTCTCTCTCTCTCTCTCTCTCTCTCTCTCTCTCTCTCTCTCTCTCTCTCTCTCTCTCTCTCTCTCCTTCCACCATAGCTCTTGCTATCACTCATGTCCTCCCAGTTTAGGCTCACTCACTTTAACTAGTATCAAAGCCATCTTTCCCAAGAGATCAAGCCCTACTCAGCATTACTTTAACTTCCGTTTGAGTACCCACAACAGTTCACAGTCATAACCAACCAACCTTCAAGGTATACATTGAGCTCCATTTTCTCATCACTTCTTGCTATCATTTGAGGCTTGTTCCAAGGCTCCCCTACTAGGATCTAGTGGAGCCTCCCTTATGCCACCTTGCACTTAACAATGGTAGTATGAATGACTAGCAACTCAGTATGAATTATGCTAGTTTGTTGCCCTCAATCTCTAATCAACCTACTTCTCACCTTTAGCTTCTGAGCTTTGGGCATTAACTTGGCATTGTACTTGGCACTTTGGGACTAAGTTTAGGCATCATTTGAAGCCCATGAGATCATCCATTGTCTCATAGTTTATGACAATTTACTATAATATAGTTCAAGATAGCACTTACCTCATTGTCTAGAGGTCATTTATGTTTTATAGAATATTTATTTGATGCTAGATCACTTGGGGATGCTATGTCAATGTTATGAGATGCTATTTGAGTGACTTTACACTTTTAGCTTAATTCTCTCAGAGGTTTCGTTGTTGTAATAATAGGGCTGAATGTCATTTATCTGGAAAAAGCATATGTCTCTTGTCATTTCATGCTTCTTGGGCTTGGTATTGATGCCTAAATATTAGCTTGACACTTGGGGGTGCTTGACATGTGTTACCGTGTTTCCAACCACGTTACCGCAGCACAAAGGAGCGGAAACTGGGAAGAAGGAAAAAGAGCAAAAAAGGCGCAAAAGCAGAAAAAGGCGCCTTGACTGGCAACCAATCCCTGAAAAATTCAAATGTTCGGACACGACCCTCAAGAGGCTTCGGTGTTGGGCCACGACAAGGAAAGAGGAAAAGGCGCACCATTAAAATGCGGGAGCGCCCCCAAATCTGTGTAAAAGAGTGCCAGGCTCGCTCCTGTGCAAAGTGTATGCATTAGTGGGAATAGGATAAATTAGAATGGTGGGAAATGGGAAAAAGGGCCTAGGCTACGACCGGCCATGTAAAAGAGGAAAAAGGGGATGACCGCCCGAAAGGGATTTAGGGTTTTGTATATAAAGTTGAAAAGTGAATGAGAAGCTCATTCTTTGGTGTGTGGCAAAAGGAGTCTTCTTCTTCCTCTCTTCTTCTCTCCTTCTTGCTTGTGTGTGCTCTTGAGAGAGGGAGTGTGAGAGTGTGAGGGAGTGAGTGTGTGTGAGGGTGAGGGATCAAGAGGGTGAAGTTCTTCACCATCTCCTCTCCTCTTCTTCTCTTCTCTCCCCTTCTCTTCTCTTGCGCGCGCGGCTATGGAGGATGGAGCTTGGAGATGGAAGAGGCTTGAGGATGCTTGAGCTAGCATCTAGGATCGTGGAGCTACCGGAGTGCAAGAGAGAGGAGGGTACTCGATCGAGCATCAAGGTAAGCTCACTACACTCCTAGGATCGACGGCGCGTTAGCTAGGTGAGAGATAGCCATTAGAGCTCGCTTGAAACGCTTGAAAGAATAAGCGGTCCGAGGGTCTTGGCAGTTGAGCGAAGGTTCCCACATTTTGGTTCCATTGCCGGGACTTACGGATTCAAGCTTGAGCACTTGCGCGCCTCATATCGAGCATTGAAGTAGGGTATTCATCCCCGAAATGGAGCTTGAGATAGGTAGGAAGTTGGGTGCTTTTAATCTTCAGAACAAGTAAGTATTTTGGGATATTTTGGTTGTTTGATGATTGGAAAGCATGGAGAATCTATTTCAGTTTTTTGCCTTCGATTTTTGTTGCATTTAGCGTAGGTTAGAGTTAGGAGATCGAACCAGAAAAGGGTAGGGTTCACTGTTTCAAAACAGGGTAAAAACAGGGAGAAATTCATGCAAATGCACAAAATGCTCACTAATGAGGACTAAGATCGACAAGAGAGGGATCAAGGGTGTCAACGCCACAGCTGGGAGGGCATATAAGAACCGGGAGGCCAAAAGAGAACTCATTTGTGCCATTTCAGTGTGAGAGAAAGAGAGAGAGAGAGAGCTAGAAAGCCCCAGGCCATGCGATTCAATCGCATCGCCGACGCACTCACCGACCCATTCAGGTATATGAATCCCTCCCTCAAACCCCCTAGATAGTATCTGGAGGTTTGTGCTTGGAATGGTTGAGTAGATAATAAGAATCGGGCAAGATCGGCATCGTGTTGTTTCTGTCACGCCTCTTTCGGCCTGTCCGAGCTATTGCTTCTAGGTCGAGTCCCAAAATCGGCCTTCGGTCCCTTGCCATTCGGCCACTCGGCCGGAACCCTAGTCAACACTCGGAACGTCCGAGTGACCCTCCTCGAACCATTTGAGCCAGAACTTTTTGACCACGTGGCACATTCGGGCTTGTGCCATTTGCCCCGTCCGAGTGACCCGTCCGAGTTCCAAAATCGGAACTCGGCCACACCCGGGATTCGACCCTCGGCCAACTGCGGACCCGTCCGAATTAGCCTGTCCAAATCTGTCGAACCTGCCATTTGGCCCGTCCGAGTAAAAATTGTCCGAGCCAGATTTGGAGATTGGGCCCTTGACCCCATGCCATTCGGCCCGTCCGAGTGACCCATTCGGACCCTGCAATTCGGACCACTTGGTCCGAATGCAACTTTTTGTCAAAGCTGTCAGAAATTTGACCCGACCCGGCAAACGCACATTAGCGCAACTTGTCGAAACCCTTCGGGCGTTCAGAACTTGATTCTGGCACACGGGATAAGAGAAATTATAGTACACAACCGCTTAGCGGTGGGTAGTAGACAGTTGAGGGATCCACGGACTAGGACGCAAGCCGCTGAGCCACGAAGACCTGATTGATTGGAAGCAAACAAGGAGACATACAAAGAGTCATAAACCCTGACTAAACGGCTGGAAAATGGGTCTACAAGCCTATCAGGCCAGAAACGAGCGAGAGTGAGTGAGGCGCCGAGGAATTGCTTGCTACACTCACATTGAATTTTGCACTTGAAGTACACTTAAGGAAACTAAAAGCCTGATTGGGCACAAGTGCACGAGGAACAACACACTCACCAAGTGGCTGTAAATTAAGAATTGTATTCAATAATTAAGGGAACTCACTCAGATAAATCACTCAAGGAACCCACCAATAGGAGAGGACCCAGGACGTAGACAAACACGCGAAGTGCAGGAGAGAACCAAGCGAGGAGCACCAACGACAAGGACCTGTCACGACTAGTCAACCTGATCGACAGCACAGCAAGGCGCAAGAATTCAACCATGACAGAGGAAGGGTCAGACCATCGGTTTACCAAGGAGCTCGATGTGAGCACATTCCCAGATGCTATACAGCAGATGGTGAGCAGTTACGATGCACATGCCCAGTACGAGCACCGTGGCAGGACGACAGATGCAATCATTGCAGACCTAGAGGAGGAGAGAAGGCTAGCCCGAGTATAATAGGGGCCAACAAGCCAAGAGCCTAAGGCAAAGCATGAAGCTACATGAGGTGTAGCGAGTGCTGAACTTGGCTGGCCGGAACCGAACAGACCGTGAAAGAGCACTAGAGGGAGACCTAACGCTGAGCAAGCTCCTCATGAAATGGCTGCTAGATAATACCGCAGTAGAGCAGAGTGCCACTGCACTAGCGACGTCGCTGCTTGTAGGATTAGGGGCAAACCAAGGCTCAAAGAGCTAGGCCAAAATACCGATTGTTGCCAAGCAACTCGACAATTACCAGCCACATGACGATGCGTACAGCTTTGTTGAGCAATTTGAGCAAGTCTGCGAAGCCAATGGCCTCAACAACCAGACTCAACGTTCGCAAGCATTCGAACTTTGCTTAAGCGATAAGGGTAGAACGTGGTATACAAGCCTGGATGCTGTAGAACGAGCCAACTTCAATAACCTCAAGGACCTCTTCGTCAAGAGGTTTGCCGAGCCCAGATACTGCGACAACCTGCTAGTACGCTTGATGAATGTCAAACAGAAGGAGAAGGAGGGCATCCACGACTATGTGACCCACGTGAGAAGTCTCTTTAAGAGAATCCCCTTAGGCGAGCGACCGACTGACAGAGCAGTGTCAACTGTATTCATCAGCAGAATTAGAGATGAGGAGTTATATAAGGCATTGGCAGGCAATTCAAGCTTGCAGCGGGATGTGGTGGCTAGAGTTTTTGAGAAAGCCATCAGAGTCGATGACCAGCTGAAAGAGCGGAGCTCTAAGAGCTCAAATCTAGAAGAAACCAACCCACGGAGTTTAGAGAGAACGCCAGCCTCTAGTGAGCGGTCGAACCCATCATCCCAAGATAAGGGGAAAGCCACTGAGACAGACCAAGGCCTGGCGGAGATCAAGATGGAATTAGCCAAGATACAGGACATGCTGAGACGACCAACGTTCCCGCACATCCAGTGTGTGTACTGTGGCGGAAACCACTTGCCAAGACCTTGCGCTAACTGCGGGAGGTTCGGCCACGATGCCGCACAATGCAGACTACCAAGAAGGTTTCCATACTCGCAACCCTACGGCCAGCCTTATCTAGCTAACAAGCCGCAGCCATTCTTCGGAAGGGAAGCTGCATTGGCTCTACCCGTGCCTAACGATATGAAACCAGCCGTCCCTAGAATGGACATAAATCCCACCGGCATTCCTAGACCGCCTGGTCCTTATGTGACCCACCCACCGAGCGACGCTCCACTACATTACGTGGAGGAGCCAAATGATGAAGAGACCTACATATACCCTTACATCTCGCATGACAACGAGGGTAATGTGGTCCTCATGGATTATCGACCTATGTCAGTGATGGCGTTAGGACGAGGACGGGGTAGAGGCCTAGGAGGGCAGCCACAGGATCCAGTCACTTGTTGGACTTGCGGACACCCCGGTCATGTCTCATCACGCTGCCCTGAAAGAGAACAGCAAAACAAGGACAAGGCTGATCAAAGGTGCGCAGAGTGCGGAATCACCCATATTTTCATTGATTGCCCAAAGCGGAAGCCGTCCTCTAGCGCAGCTAATTTGTCATCTGTCCCAATATGGCTGTTTGGTGTCGAAAACCCCGATGGGGAGGCCACACCTATTCCCTTACGAGTCATGACCCGAGCCCAAACGAAGTAGGCCGGCATCTATCTGCCAGGACCTAGCAATCTGGATGCAGCCTCAATAGGAAAGAAAAGCCGCAGGCGGAAAAAGAAGAGATCGGACGCTAAGGTCGCATTGAAGACCGAGAGTGCTACGACTCCACTTGCTGGGAGGAAAGTCTCAGACGCAGAGGCGGAGACTTCAGCCCCTAAGATAGCCGAAAAGGGAAGCGCTAAGATAGGGGAATACCCGCACCCCAAGTGACAATTGGAGGCCATAGAGAAGGTAAAGGAATGAGTGAGGGAGGCTCAACAACACCTCAAAGATGCTGAACCCATCACGGAGGACGAGATCGATGATCTCTCCAACATAAGCACGCCAATGTCACCACCTCAACCTAAGTCGGCCGAGGCTACTATGCCACAAGCAGTGCCACTAAGACCAAGCCTAGACGCAACAGAGCCGCAGATCAACCGCGGCCATTGGCCCAGACATTCTAGGCTAAAGGAAGGACGAGTATTTAGCAATCTCCTAACCACGCTAGTGACCACCCCTGTAACAGTTGGCCTGGGAGATCTGCTTAAGCAGCACCCTGCCCTATGGCAAGACCTTAGGCAGTGGGTCGAGGGCTCACAAGAGTAGGCCACGGTAGACCCTCAAGACTAGGATGCAGAAACACAATGGCCCAGTCTAACGCTGCACTCTGTGCCTAAATCTTTGCACGTCAACGCCTTTTGGGAAGGCTCTGAGATGCACGCAGTCCTGTCGATCCTAGCCCTACGGGATGCAACAAGGAAGGGAATCGTAGACACGGGAGCCGGGGTTAGTGTGCTTAGCCACGCGGTGCTGCAGACTTGGGGAAACCCGCCTGTTGAAGCTGCTAGGTTCAACGTCACGCTAGCAAACGGCATGAGAGTGAAACCATTCGGGGTTCTGAAAAATTAACCAGTAAAGATCGCAGGTGTCCAGTTATCCGTTGACTTTATAGTCATGAAGGGAGTGGACTACGATGTCCTATTAGGCCGACCCTGGATGCGCAACGCCAGAGTCATCGAAGATTGGGGTAACGGCTTGATCTTCCTTGGCAATAGAGCTAACGCCGTACGAATAGAGATGGACACTTGGAAGACCTCACCAGTTGACCTGGACGCCATCTCTGCTATGCTCAAAGGGAAAACTCAGGTCACGAAGCCCTATGAGTCCTTGATCAAGTATATCCCATACCCAGAGGATGAGCGGGATTGGATGCACGTCCTCGCTACAATTGACCTGCCGTTCTCTGACCAGGAGGCGTACGAGCAGGCCATCAAAACGGTCGGCAAGACAAATGGAACACTTCCTGTGCCACTCTACATGATGGTAGCAAGCCTCCATGGAGGGCCTAAGCCGGTTACCTTCCAAGTGCCTTCCAACAAAAGGGAACTCCAGGGAATACTGGAATACTTAATGGAACAGCTAGCGGGTAGCCCAGCCGCCAACTTCAAGCCGCTCCAGGACCTCTTGGAGGAATTCGAGTGGCAGTGGACCAGGGTGCTGCACAAGCTGAACCTCATGTATAACTGGGCCTTGGTTCCTGATCAATGAGACGAGGCAGAGCAAGCCTTGGGAGATGATGAGCAGTCGAGTGACAAGGATTCCTGTGATGAATACGAAGACTGTCAATCCTTCGGTGATGAAAGCGAGGGTGAAGTGGATACCATAGAGTACGACACTGAAGGACGAGAAATTGAGCAGATACGGGCAGACTCCAAGCCACAGAAAAAACAGGCCCTTAGAATGGACCAAGGAGTCATGTGCATGAAATGTGATCGTGCTTGGTTGGAATGCATAGAAGCCGTAGACCTTGAGCAAGCCGGCCTAGCCCAACCAGGAACGACATCAATACTTAGAACCGAGTCGCCATCTGAACTGCGGCCACCAAGGGAGACCACCTCTTCTAGTGAAAATGGAGGGTTTGACTCTGAAATGGAAGTTACTTCTGATAGCGACCCTGAAATCCCCAGGCCGCCCATGACCAGACGCCCCAAGGGGAACTTACCCGTCCACCTGAGGTGCAGACAGTTACGGCAGGATAAGGCAAAGTGTCCCAAGGATGCACGATCAGAGGAACAGCGAAATCCGCAAGACCTCCCTAAACGCTTCACTAAATTCAAAAAAGGGGATAGGGTAGTGGTTCTACTAGGTGCCAAGCGCCAAGGGCAAACAAGCGAACCAATCGAAGGGCCAGCCAAGGTCAAGGAGGTAAACCTAGCCCTGGAAGGGGAAGTACCTCGACCGGTGTTCATTGCCGAGGACTTGACTAGTGAAGAAGAGTTGAGTCTTGTCGCTCTCTTACGGGAGTACATAGACGTATTTGCTTGGTCCTTAGATGAGCTACGAGGGGTAGATCCGAGTGTTGTGACTCACAACATACCCATGACGTCGGATGCAATGCCGGTTAAGCAGCGACCGTACCCCATGAATCCAAAGCACGCTCATGCTGTCAAAGAGGAAATCAACAAGCTGATGAGAGCTGGATTCATTTACAAAATTGAGCACACAAACTGGGTGTCACCCATAGTCATTGTGATGAAGAAGAACGGCAAGATTCGAGTGTGCGTCAATTACAAGAAGGTGAACACTGCTACGAAGAGAGACAACCACCCCTTGCCGTACACCGGCTTGAGAGGGTGGCAGGCAAGGAAGCCTACAGTTTTCTGGATGGCTTCTCGGGGTACAACCAGGTATAAGTGCATCCTGCAGACAGGCACAAGACTACCTTTGCCACCACTGAGTGGGGCATCTTTGCGTACATAGTCATGCCCTTCGGGTTAACCAATGCCCCCGCCACCTTTCAATGCCTTATGTGCACCATATTCAAGGACATGCTTCACAAGGAGTTAGAGGTCTTTGTCGATGACCTGTGTGTCCATTCGACCTGGATTGAACACCTAGACAAACTCTGCACGGTCTTTGAACAGTGTCGCTTATATCGTCTCTCCCTGAACCCCTTGAAATGTCAGTTTTGGGTGAAGCACGGATGCATCTTAGGACACGTGGTGTCGAAGAACGGCATTGCCACAGACTTCTCGAAGGTCAGGGTTATCGTTGACCTTCCACCCCCAAGTAATTACAAGGGAGTTCAATGCTTCTTAGGTCACACAGGATACTATCCGCGGTTTGTACTGAACTACGCGCTGATCGCTAGGCCATTGTACAAGCTACTAATCGTCTTCGAGTGGACTGAAGCATGCCAATGGGTGTACGAACAATTGAAAAAGGCTCTAACAACGGCACCAATTCTACGAGCCCCGGACTGGACCACTATCTTCCACGTACACATTGACTCCTCTAAGTTTGCCGTGGGAGCAGTATTGTGCCAACCGGGTGAGCATAACTTGGACTACCCAGTGAGCTTTGCTAGCAGACAACCCACTGAGACGGAGATGAATTATTCAACAACAGAAAGGGAGGGACTAGCCATGGTGTTTGTCGTGAAGAAATTCCGGCACTATCTATTGGCCACACCTTTCATTTTCTTCGTGGACCATCAAGCCCTGCTCTACTTAGTGAACAAACCCTGTGCTATAGGACGCATAGCTCGATGGCTCCTCCTGTGGTACGAAAGGAAAAACAGCATTACATGGATGATCACATGTCCCGTATACCCACAGGAGAAGCAGCTGGACAAGGCATCATTGACGAGTTACCTGACGCCCACTTATTCCACCTGTCCAGAGAGAGAGACCTATTTAAGGCTGATCTGACGCCATACTGGGCAGATGACATAGTCCAAGTGCTCGAGCACGGACTACCTGAGCAACCAATAGAAAAGGCATGACTTAGGCGCTTGATATTGAAGCTCCAGCCCTACCAGCTAATTGCAGGCCAACTCTATAGGTTGGGGCAAGACGGATTGCTGCGTAGGTGTGTGTGTGAACATGAGATGCATGATGTGCTCTCAGAAGCACACAGCGGCATTGCAGGTGGACACTTTAGCGGAGACACGGCAGCACGAAAGGTGTTGCAGTCCCAACTATGGTGGCCCACACTTTTCCGCGACGCCAAGCGATTTGTCAAGCATTGTGACGAGTGCCAGTAGGCAAAAGTTCCTATTCGTAAGGATCAAATGGAGTTAACCCCAATTATTGCTCGTCATAGGACCAATCGGCCCTGCAGTGTAGTACTCACAAGCCAAGTACATCGTGGTGGCCACGGATTACCTCACAAAATGGGCAGAGGCAAGAGCGACACGAAAAAATGATGCTAGAACGACTGCCAAGTTCTTATGGGAGCAAGTGATCTCGCGCTTCGGTTGCCCCATCGAACTGGTTAGCGACCAAGGCACACACTTCATCAACGAAGTGATAGCACATCTCCTATCCACCTTTCTTATCATCCATCACAAATCCTCGCCATACTACCCTCAAGCTAATGGCCAGGCAGAATCAACTAACAAAATTCTTATTAACATCCTGACTAAGGTAGTCTCAGCCTCAAGAAGCAACTGGGATAACAAGTTGATGGCAGCCTTGTGGGCCTACCGCACAGCTTATAAAACGGCCATCGGTCAAACCCCCTTTAGGCTGACCTATGGGACTGAAGCAATTCTACCATTAGAATTCTTCGTCCCTAGCCTGAGAATAGCACTCCAAGAACGATGGGAAGGGAATGAAGCATGGACGCAACACCTGACCGAGTTGGAACACCTGTCAGAAACTCGTCTTCTAGCCACCCACGCGCTCATCTGCGAGAAGGCTCGACGAAAGATATGGTTTGACAAGCATGTCAAGCAGCGAGACTTCGAACAAGGGGATCTTGTTCTGCTATACTCAGTAAAAGGACACAAACAGAAGATGAAGTTCTGAGGACTAGGCCCTTTTAGAGTACGCATGATTGGTAGAACCGGAAATGTTGAGTTGGAGACACTTGACGGTGAAGGAGTGGGCTTTTTTAACGGCAGCCGCGTAAAGAAGTACTATCCTCCTTCCCATCCATTACATGAGCCGCCCATGCTAAAAGCCCCGCTGAACGTCCGAATGACCCTATTCTAGATAAAGGATGGAAATTGTGGTGCCATGTGATTTGGATCAACTACTTCTGCAAGGCACAAGGGACATAATTTCTCTTGTATGGGCAGGAGACAAAGATTAACTTGAAGATAAGCTAAGGAACTTGTTTGAACTTGTTTGTCAAAAGGACTACTTGTTTTGTATTCATGTTGATGCCATAAATTACGCAAACTAACCATGTTTCCTAAAAGGCTTGATTAAGGAAGCTGATTTTAAATGTCACACATGAATGTGGTAGAACCTAATTAAATAACTAAAGAATGCCTATTGAGGGCAATGGGTGGGAAAAATCCTCGATGGGTCCATCCTATGACAGGGTGGTCCCAGAGAACTGGGAGGCTTCTCACTAGGTTTTACTGACATCCACTACCGACTCTCAGGAATTGTTAGGTCAGAACCCCAATTCATGCCGTTTTAGGGGACTGGAATGGGACTATATCTACGGGTCAAGAGGTTGAGTGGCACATCCCTCTCGTTTTCCATTTCTTTGAACCAAGTGCGGCATGGGTCTGCTTCGGCTTGGGTATCTCTGCATAAAGTAGGATGTCTAGGACCCGACGCTAGAATGCTATCAGAGGATCTTGACCACTAGGAACCCAAAATTCAGGTTGATCCTAGTGGGTTCAGCTCTGTGAATGTTCTATTGTGAGGTCGGACTCAAGAAACCCTAGGCGACAAACCACGTACCATTCAGGGAGTGTCGAGCAGCATCGTCTAGATTCGTCTCTCAATGGATCACTAAAAACGTGCCTCGACAGCTGATAGGTAGGCACATTACAGCCTAGCAAGTCTATTGTCAAAATTAAGGAGATTAATGTAGTATAGCCAGATAGATCTGATGATCTTATCTTCTCAGCTTCTTCTTTGGATGCTTTGTAACTAACTGATGCTTTTTTAGGATATGCTCAATGTTGATTGATAGATTTAGGGGGCTTCCTTTCATGTGACTTCTTATAGAGAGTGGTTTCACTTCTATCACAGTATGACTAGATCTGTCCATTTGGGTAATGACTTGGCTTAGAGATAGTTAGTATTAATGATGTCTAGGTGTAGTTTGGTCTAGGCAGCATATTCACTCTTCATGATGTACGTCATGTACTAGCTCTCACGGAGAGCCTTATCTCTGTTGGAACCTTGGATGATGCATGTTATGTTGTCTCTTCTAGTGATTCCTCGTGGAAGATTACTTATGTGAATCTTGTTATTGCATGTGGTGCTAAGTTAAGTACCCTTTATCCTTTGTTTATATCTAGGTCAATTGACCATGTTTTGGCTATGATTGCAATTCCACATGTATCTATTTGTCATCATTGCCTTGGGCACATATCTTTAAAAGAAATAAAAATGCTTACCAGTTTGTAGTATCTTCCATCCTTAGATTATAAGTGTTTTAAGTCTTGTGATCATTGTTTATATGGCAAGTAGACACATAGTATGTATAAGAAGTATGGCATGAAGCACATGGGTGAGTCTTTGGCTCTTGTCTATTGGGATGTATGTGGTTCCATGCATTGTCAATCACTAGGTGGTGCAAATTACTTTATCACATTCATTGATGATTACACACATAAGGTCTAGGCTTACCCTATTAAAGTAGAAATCAAATTTCTTATCTACCTTTCAGCATTGGCTTTCTCTTGTTGAAAACCAATCTGGGTATAGGTTGAAACACCTAAGGTCATATAATGGAGGTGAGTAAGTATCAAAAGCTTTTGAGCAGTTTTGCAATGAGCGGGCTATTAAGTGTTAGTTAATTGCCCCCTATACTCCTCCCTAGAATGGTATTGCCAAATGCATGAATATGACAATTCAGGAGAGAGTCCGCAATATGCTTAGTTAGGTAAGCTTACCATAGCACTTTTGGACTAAGGGGGACAATCTCCCTTATGCATCCATTGTAGACATTTTGAAGTATGTCATGATAGCCACTTATCTTGACATAGCATTTGCAGTGGGAGTTGTGGCATGCTATATAGCTATACCTAGTAGACGACATAGGGATGTCGTCAAGGGTATCATGAGGTACTTGAAGGGCATAGTGGTTATGTGTATATGTTATGGTGGCTAGAATATCAAAGCCATGGGGTACATTGACTTTGATTATGTAGGACATACAGATAGTAAGAAGTCCACCTCTAGCTATATCTTCATCTTTGCTAAAGGAGTTGTTTCTTGGATGTCTAGGGTGTAGAAATGCATGGCCTCTCTACTATCAAATCTAAGTATGTTGTAGCCACCACTAAGGCTTACAAGAAGGCTCTCTGATTAGGCTGCCCAACCTTGCTATTACTGATGTGGTCCCTACATAGCATTTGGATTCTATGAGGGCTATCCAATTAGCTAAGAATCTGGTCTTCCATATGTAGACAAAACACATTGGAATGTGTTACCACTTCATTAGAGAGGCCATTGAGGTATGATGATCTTATCAAGATCTCAATGACCAAAATCATGTAGATCTACTCATGAAAAGTCTCTCAACGGAGCATTTTTTCTTTATTGGGAAGTTGATAGGTGTTAGATGAGATGATATAATTTCTTATCATATTGTACTTATGTACATTTATACTTTGTCACTTTTTTCTCGTTTTCTCCTCACTAGGAGTACATTCACCTTTAAGTGGAAGGTTGTTGGGAATAAAGACAAGGCCACATGTGTATAACTACACTAATAGTACTAGCACACATGTACAATGTAGGTGGTGGGTATCCATTATTGTCACTTCATTCTTTATTATTTCAGTGACATTTAAATAAAGGAAAGGTCAATCACACATTGTGACTATTGGAGTTTTCATATCTTGTACACACACACACACACACATACACACCCCATAGTTCTTACTTCCATCATATGCTTTTACTCTAGGCTTACTCACTTCAAGAATTAAAGGCATGGAAATAATAGAATTCAAAAGACAAAAAGATGATGCACTAGCTATCTACAGACATTGATAGTACTGTGCTGAGACATGCCAGAAATGCAAAAACTTCATATATAGCTTTGATAATCTTTGAGAACATGGTTTTAATAAATACAGAGGCACATAAAATTTACCTCAGCCAAGAATACTTTGAAAAAAAGAGAAGATGTCTATAAAAAAGTATGTTTTTAAAGTAAGAGCATTGTAGATGCCTTAGTAGCTATTGATACAATGCCTAATGATGATGATTTGGTTTCATCTACTTTGGATGGCCTCAATAATGAGAAGGCTAAGAAATCATTTATCACTTCTGTGTATGTCTGAAAGTCATTTTCAATTTTTGATGAGTTAGATTCTCTCATGATCACTGAAGAGATCAATATGTAGGGTGAATCATCTGAAAGAAGTGGTGAACATGTCCAAGTATTTTAATCAAGTTTAAGAAGAAGACATGGAAAATTCTCTTCAAGAGACTATGGTATGGGATGTATTGGTGATAACCAACAAAACAGGTTAAATCAACAGTTCGATGAAATGTAGATTTCAGGAGGCCGTGGAAACTTTAGAGGCAAGGGAAGCTCTAGAGAAAGAGGTGGATGACAAAATAGAGATTCTAGTACTTATGATATTATTTGTTGTTATTATTAAATAATAAGTTATATTTTATTTCAATGTTATTCTAATAAGGATGATATCCATAGCGGTTAATTGTAATAAGGAAACTATATATCATATTCACAACAAAAAGAATATAAAAAATTAGCATATATTTGTTATGTAGCATATGATGAATATTGTTACATGAAAGAGTACACATGATTATGTATGGTATGTTGGTTCAAGTGCATCTAATCATGTGACCAGCTATATTGAATGGTTTAGAAAGATGTAGAATTTATAAAATCCAAGCTATGTACAGATGGGTGATAATTTATGCCACCCAATTTCACACATTGAGAAAGTCTCCCTTATCCTTGTATGATGGTCAGATAGAATCTATTATATATGTTACATGTTTCATCCATCACAAAGAATTTAGTGTATATTAGCTAAATGATAGAGTAAGAGATATAGATTTGATTTAATACAAAAGATTGTTTGGTAGAATATTTTAATGGCAAGTGCACCTTGGCTACAAAAGGAAGTAGAGTTGGCCACATATTCACTTTAGATGTTGAAAATCATGTTATGAATGCTAAAGGAAAAGGAGCATTTACAGATATTAAAGTATGGCACAAATATATTGGACATGTAAATATTCAAAGGAAAAAATTAATGCAATCCAAAGGATTGCTTATAGGGTTGCCTGCTTTTAGAGTTGCAAAATTTTATAAAATGTGTGAAGCATGTTAGTTTAGTAAGCAACTAAGACAATATTTTTTTGTATGATAGAGATGTGAGCAAGAATATACTTTATGTTGCCACATATAGATGATTGGGGACCTACACAAAACATATCTCTTGGTGGCAATAAATATTACATTTATTTATGATTGTTCAAGAAAGCTATGGTTATATTTCATAAAGGAAGAGAGTGATATGTTTGAGGACTTCAAAACTTTCAAGCCTATTGTTGAAATAGAAACATGCTTAAAAGTTAAGTGCTTTAGGTCAAATAGAGGGAGAGAATACCTCTCTAATGAGTTCAATGACATTTTGAGGTCTCAAGGGATAAAGATACAATTTACTTATAGGTTTACCCCATAACAAAATGAGATTGCAGAAAGGAAAAATAGACATATTGCAAAAAGTGCATGTAAATTGATGGTTGAAATAAAATTTTCCAAAACTCCCACAACTATAATTCATAGGATAACTCCTTAAAAAATCTTCACAAGCAAGAAGCCCGATGTATCACACTTGAAAGTATTTAGCTGTATTGCATATGGTTACATGCCAGATGAGCTACACAAGAAGCTTCATCCAAAGAATGAAAAATATATTTTGATAGGATACTCTTTAGAGTAGAAATGATATCACTATCATAACCCTATCATAGGTGAGTTCAGAGTGAGTAGGGATGTTATTTTTTATGAGATGAGTAGTTGGTATGCATCTAGTGGTTATCCATTGGATGATGATGATCATTGTGATAGTTATGTGCAGAAAGAAAAGTAAGAATCATGGAGTCTTAGTGGATGAGAAACATCATCTTGTACTACATCTATAGTTAGTGTCCTTGGTCTAGGAGACTAAGGAGCAGCCTCACACATTTAGGTGCATCTAGTACTATTGTAGGTAAAGACAAAGAGAAGAAGAAAGTGTCAAATGGTAATGATGTGTTTGCTAATCATTTGGGATTTAAAGGAGTTTCCACTAGTTCAAAGAGTTTGAATGATGAGCTTGGTATCCCTTCAGTCAAGACACCATGTATAAAGAGAGCACATTATGGTAATGTAAAAGCTCCATTGAGTGATCCAATGATACGTAGCTCTAGTGAGTTAGATATCATGTCAAAAGATTTGGTTTTTAAAGGTTATGCATCTCACCATTATGCTTACATCGTAAAGGTGATTGAGAATGTTGAGCCCACTTGTTTTGAGGATGCTATTGATCATGCTCATTGGGATGCATCAATGGATGAGGAGTTGGCTACATTAGAAGCATTTATGACTTGGGATCTAGTACCATTGTCTAACGAAAAGAAAGCTATTGGTTGTAAGTGGGTCTAGAAAATTATGCATAATGAAAATGGTTCTATAAGCAGCTATAAGACTAGGCTAGTTGTAAAAGGCTTTGCTCAAACGTATGCCATAGATTATGAAGAGACATTTAGTCTAGTTGCTAGGATGATAAGTATTAGATATGTGATTGATTTGGCAACAGCCAAAGGTTAGAGTTTGCAGCAAATGGATATAAAGTATCCCTTCTTACATGGTGAATTGTAAGAAGAGGTTTATATGGAGTAGCCAACAGATTATGAGGATTTAGAGCATCTCACATATGTATGCAAGTTAAAGAATGCACTCTATGGGCTGAAGCAAGCACCTAGTGCATGGTTTAACAAGATCAGAGTATCTTATCAGCATTGACTTTTATGTCTCTGATGTTGATCACTCACTCTATGTGAGAAAGGGAGATGCAGGTTTGGTCATCATAGTCATCTATGTGGATGATTTGATTATTACATGTGAAAGTAACAATGGGATTATTGAAGTCAAGGACTTTTTGAGGAAGTTTGAGATGAAGGATTTATGTGAGCTAAGGTACTTTCTTAGTATTGAGATAATCAAATGTAATGATGGTATATGGCTATCCCAAAGGCAGTATGGCTTGGATATGTCACCTAAGTAGCTCAAAGAAACAGAAGAAGTAGTCGATGAAGACTTGAAGAGAAGACTGAAGTGATAGTGACATTAATGATCTTCCAAAGGTCACTATAGTGGCTTTGAACACTCCTCACATCAAGCATACCTCTTGGAAGGAGTATTCACGACCAAGAGAGGATTATTGAGTATTATTCTTGGTTATTTCAATGTAATCTTGAGAGAGAGCATATATGAGAGAGTGTATATGAGAGATAGTCAATTGTCTATGAAAAACAATGTATCTGTGAGTGAGACTATGTGAGAGATTGAGATAAAGACTATAAAGATGATAAAATATAAATACTATGTGATGAATTTCATTCAAAGTGAGATAAAGACTATAAAGAATATAAATATGATGAAATATGAATACTATGTGATAAATTTCATTCAAAATTGATCAAAGTTTTATGTTATTTTGGTTCTTAAATGGTTTCTATGAAGAATATGTGAAACATTTATTGTGATAAATCCATGGGAGAGTTGTTATATAATGTTGCATGAAGATAGGTGCTCTTTTTTTTGTGGTTTATTAAATTATAAAGAACATGCTTGTTGGTGTGACAAGATGGATTTTCTTGTAATAGTTTCTCCACTTTCCTAGCGTTACTCTTGGGGCTCCATTTTTTTGTGTGCAGTTGGGGAATACTGCCATCAATAAGCACCTACAGAGTCTGAAAGTAGAAGTAGTGGTCCTATTAAAGAGGAAGAAAAGCAATGGAAGATTATAGAATTCCTACTACTTTTGAATAATTGGAGATATTCATTGCCAAATCCACTTTCTACAAGAAGTGCATTGCTCAATGGCGGAAATATATCACCATACTACTGATGCAAGCTCTCTATGATGGATAGACAGATCCACTATCTTCTAAAGCTATATAAAGTTGTATCACTATAGCCAAATTTTCCCACAAAATTGAAAGATTAGAGTCAAAATAGAAAGAATGAACATCCATGGGAGATTTAGCCTTCATTGAAGAATTTTCAAACATCATCAAGTGGAAGATTGTAAAGAAGCTTCACGAGTTGTGGTTAGTGGAGATTTATAAGAATAAGAAAAAAAAGAGTTGGAATTTGTTCATGGATGCCCAACAATAAGATACGTGGGATGCTTAGTGCATTGACAACCTTCTATTTGTCCAAGTGCCAACCCACTGGAAGCTAGTAGATAGAGTGTTCTTCACAACCTATGATATTGAAACCCTCCAAAGTTGGTATTACCATGATAATAACACTATGGTGATCCTCAAAATAATGAGTTTTGATACCTTCATAATTAAATATCTTCCTCTCTATAATGGAATGAAAGCTAAATTTAGAGACTATGAAAAGAAAAAAGTAAAAGAAATATTGGCAAGAGAGTCCTCTAGAGAGTAAAGCCCTTCTAATTCCCTTTTATTGAGCATAGGCAAACTAGTTGGATCCAACACCATGATGAATGATGTGATCAAGAGGCAAGTACTAGAATGAATCCAGAAGTAGAAAGAAGGAAAAGTTCAAAGCTAAGAACCAACTAGCAGTAGAAGCTTCCTTTGACACCCTTGTGGCACTTTTTATAGAAGTTCCAATGGTAATCCATGGTCTCCTTCCAAGCCAAATCCATCCTAGAAATGTTGATTAGAGGCCATTGAACGTAGTCTCCTTGCCAATCTTTAAGGGAGAGCGCAATGAAAACCCTAATCTTCATGTAGGCAAGTTCATGGTAGCGTGTGTAGCCAATAATGCTAGAACTGTAGTGAAAACTAAGAACTTGAAGATAAGAGGACAATGTGCACAATAAGAGATAGAGATAGAGACAATGTAGAAAAGGTAGTGAACTGCAGTTAAGCATTTCATTGCTAGTGGTTGTATATATACAAGGTACATTAAATGAGGTAGGTGAGCCTTATCTCTAAATATTTGAGATATTTACAAGGTGGATATCTATGAGATCCTTTTGTCCACATACTGACTTGTCCTTATCTTATCCAACTTTTATCCTTATCCACAACTTTATCTTAACATCCCCCCTCAAAAGGATTCCATAGGTATTTGTAGAGAAAAAAATATTACATTCAATTCATCAATTCAGCTAAATGTTTTTCCCTCCCGATCAAATCATGCAAAAGATTTACATGGAAATTTTGTGCTTCAAGTGAGAAATTGATTTGGTGACGAAATCAGCAGCATTGTCACATGGTGGTACATATTGAAGGATGATATGGGAACTTTCAACTAATTCACGTACAAAATGATATCTCATATCAATATGGCAGAGTTTAATGCTTAATTTTGGTCCTTGAATGATTGAGATTGATGCTTAAGATCATGTAAGTTCTTGAAACACGGAGTTGATTGTGATTGTACCTCTTCAGCGTCGGAGTTGGATGTACTGAATAGAGTAATCGTCATTGATGGAGAAGCTGGAGATGGAGGCCGTAGAGTCGTAAAAATGAGAGCCGTAGGAGAAGTATTGCTTGATGTCGAAGAATGCAAGCAGACCTTGGAGGTTTTTGTTCATCAATAGATGGAGCTAAGTTGGGATTAGAGGCATGGAGAGGAGGCAAGTGTTCATGAGGAAATGAAGCTTGTTGAATAGAACCTTGATCTTTATATAGATTTTTCTTGAGATTGGGAACATAATAGACTCTATGTACCTTGATGATGTGATTGGAGGGAAGCTCTACTTGAATTGTGCCGTAGCCTTGAGCTTTTTGAATGCTGTTGTCCCCATGGCAACATGGAGTGGAGTAGTGATCTCTTTGAAGTCGACTAGCCATTCCTTGTGAAAAGTCATATGATGAGTAGCTCCAAAATCTAGAAACCATGTATATGCTTATTTATAATCTTCCTTGTCTTTTCCTTCTTGTTCAGGGAAGTCTTCCTTGCCATTGATAATATTCCATAGATTTTCTTGAGATAGGTAAAGTTCCATCCTTAGCTTCCACACTTGATAGTTGCTGCCATTGAGTTTGTCGATCTTGATGTGTCAGTTGTAGGAGGTGTTGGCATTAACGAGAGCCATTGGAAGAATGAGAGTAAAGGAGGACGAGTAGTTTGTGAATTTGAGGAGAGTATGATGAGCTAGAAAGATAGGATGACATGTGCTCTGATACCATGTAGTGAAAACTAGGAACTTGAAGATAAGAGGATAATGTGCACAATAAGAGATAGAGATAGAAACAATATAGAAAAGGTAGTGAAGCGCAATTAAGCATTTCATTGCTAGTGGTTGTATATATACAAGGTACGTTAAAGGAGGTAGGCGAGCCTTATCTCTAAATATCTGAGATATTTACAAGGTGGATATCTATGAGATCCTTTTGTCCACATACTGACTTGTCCTTATCTTATCCAACTTTTATACTTATACACAACTTTATCTTAATAAGAACCCTAGAGCATTGGTTGGCAATATTTCTTGCCACTTTCAAGATGCGGCATTTCAATGGTATGATAGGCAAGCACGGGGGATTCACTAGTAGTAATAAGGAGATGTCACATGCGTGCAAGAAATATACCCCCTATTTATGGGACCTTACCTTATAAAATATACATTCCTTCCCTTAAATAACCCCCCTCCCTTACACTCACGTGGTACCATATGGTAAACCCTAGTGGACCCCCTAAGTAGACAAGCATCATAAACTTTTAGCACATGGGATGACTTGAAGGTGGTCTTTCTCACCAAATTCAAGCATGAAGATTTTAAAGAGTGGATACGAGAGGAGTTCATAAACTTAAGTCAATCCCCTTGAGAATGGGTGGAAGGATATGTCTCTAGAATGGAATCCATATTAAAGAGATGGACCAACCATAACTTGGATGAAGGCATCCAAAAAGAAGTTTTTCTTAAAGGCCTACAACTAGAAGTTTGTAATTTTGTGGAGCTAAGAAGACAAGTCAACCTGTAAGCTACAGTAAAATGTACAAGAGTATATGATCAAGTTGAAGCAAGGCTGTCGATGATCTTAGGAAGAGGATTCTTATCTCCTCCAATGCAAGGAATGGTATACCCACCAAATGTATCCTAGGGACTATTTCTTACTCCTACTACCCACAAATGCAAATAGTGCCTCAATGCAATGCACCAACCCCACAGTGGCCACAGATAGCAATGTCTCAAATGATGGTTCAACCACAACAAGAGTGGCCTCAAATCATTCTTCCAATGGCAACTCAACAACAACAACAATGAAACCCTACCAATTGGAACCAACAACCAATAGTCTCAACAAGGGTTGTGAATCAAAATTTGAACAAAGAATCCTCTCAGCAATCGAACACATGGTGTGGAAAGTGCCATCAGGGAGACATTTAACCATTGAATGTATCTGAAAACCAACGATCCCTAGAGCCTTATGTTTATACTATTTAAGGAAGAATCACAAAGGGGATATTTGCTCTCTAAAGAAGATATACGAACGAAGGAAGAAAGATGAGGATGCAAGGTTCAACTTGATGGAATATAAGATGACAACCCAAGAAGTTAGGCCAAAGCCTAGAGAGTTTGGTCCAATTTTGGCCCAAGGAGGTTCCCTGCCTGAAGTTATAGAGGAAGACAATCTGGCGATGGCCAGAGATCAGAAGTGGAGTGTTATAGATACAGAGAAAATTGACATATCTCACCAAATTATCCAAATCCTAAAAGGTCCATGGATTACAAGCCCTTATGCAGTCCATGCAAAGGAGAAGGCAATCATTAGGGGAGTTTTGAGGTCTCAAAAATGCCCTGTAAGCAATCCTAGATAGATAAAATATTTTAGAAAATAAAATTAATTTTTATATTTTTTAAAAAACTTTTATATTTTGGTAAGTAAATATATAAAAAATTATTAATAAGTCATTGTCAGGATATTCTCGTGATCACATCAAACCTAGAAATCTTGGCCACCATAAAGGTGACAAAGATTGTCATAATGAAGATCTTACTTATCCTCATTAAATTGAAAACTAATATTCCATTTGAATTTTGTTCGATGTTTGATTACTTCCCTACATTCTCACTCTATTCTTTCTTTCCCATCCTTACTAGTTTCTTCTTCATTTCTCTTCTTGTTTCTATTTCACATAGTTTTTGAATCCAATCTTCTAGTCACATCCTTAGCTATGGATTAATCATCCAATGATCTCTATATCTCTAGTAAAATACCTCTCTATCAGTTTCATATTGAGTTGGATATAGTGAGTATGAACCAATAAGGAAGAGAACAAGACCCATTACTATTACATAGTCTACGAAACATATACTCATGTTTGAGGGAAAGAAGAATCTTGATATTTGGTTAGATGGTAGGCTATATCCCAAAGATCCTAGCAAAAATAATGCTCTGCCTTTCTATAATAGCTCTTCATTGTTGAGGGTCATTGGTGATGGTTATAATGGGGTTCTAGGTTATACACTTAACTTGGTTGTTGCTGAAAAATATATTCTCAAATTGAAGAACCATATTTTATCAAAACATAACAATGAGTTATTGCAGAAGCTAGAGGGCTATTAACAAAGGATTTATTCATTCAAGAAATACATCAAATCTTATCAATGAAAGCAAAATATTTTAGGCCTTCGAAATTGACAAAAGCATCTTCGAAATATTAAGAGTCCTAGACGAGGAGGAGTTGGTTGTATTAAAAGAATCCAAGCAATAAGGTACCGTTTTTTTCACTTTAAAATATTAAATATGACTTTTTTATACTTAATTTTATTGATTTTTGTGATGTTGATTTTGTTTAGATTTCTTCTTCAACTGAATGCAAGTGAAAGAGATTCTTTGAAAGCATCTCAATTTTATTATCATCTTCTTCCTTCAGTAGTTTCAAAAGATATTTTGGAGAAGAAGAAATTTAAAAAGGAAAATAAATAATGCTTGGAGTCATTTATAAAGTATTATTCTTTGGATACTGAGTTAGTGTAGAAGACGCCACCAGATAATATTAGTATTAGTCAAGATGCTTATATACACCTTTTCATGCTTTTACAATCAAATATAAAGCAATGACAAGTATATAATTGTACACTTTCAAGGCCATCTATGGTTAGAACTATTAGATAGAGAGTGAATAACAAATTGATGGAGATTCTGGGTGAGCCTTTCTATATCAAGGCTAGCTTCAAGGGCAAGAAAAAGGAAGTTGTATTCAATGAATTTAACAATATTTTTCTTGACTTGCCCACCCTACAATGTTTAATGATTAGTTTCTATGACTTGTCACTCGAAGAGACACAAAGGGTGGCTATATTTGTGGTTAAACTTAATGAAAGCAAGATTCTAAAATGTACAAAACTAGAGAGGGTCTCTATTACCTTGATGAATAGAGCACTTTCATCAAATCATTGCAATCACTCAATGTCATTTAGCGTTCAATCAGAACACAACATTTGGTGGCTATGAGCATTCAAAGTAGATACAAAGGATTTTGATATATTGTATTGAGTTTTTCATTGAATACCAATACATGATGTTATTAAGGGACAACAAATAGAAGAAGAGCTATTTGTTGAAGGATTTGGAAATTATAAGATTGAGTGGTACATAGCTGGTGCCTTAAAGACACTTAAATGTATGTACAATGTATCAAAGGGAGCCAACTCTAGATCTCCTTGCCTATATTGCATGTCCCAAGCCATATAGTTGAACTCAAGCAATTGGAATAGATCTCCCTCTAGGCACAACAAGGATCCACAATTTAAGCTAGTCCTAGATATTCCTTTAGTGAATGCCCATATCTACACACTTCATGTGCTTTGTTGGATAATTGAAAAGCTTGTTCATCTTTATATAAGATTTGTATGGAAGTTGATAGCCAGAATAGATGCTATAACAAAGATTAGAAAAGTATCATATGCAATTGGTTTGCATGGTGGTAATGTTATTATTGAACCAGATCTTCAAAAGTCTAAGGATGGCAATTGTGTCCCCAAAAAGCCATCTATTGGTGGAGTGAAGGCTAGAAGGTTTCTAGAGTTTCATGGAAGACTTGGTAAGATAAACTCTAGGAATGGTGGCTCAACTATTAAATACAATTAGTGGAAGTGCCTACATAATGCAATAAAGGATCATGCTGATAATGGACAAGCTTGGAATAGAAAAGCCAATGTTTAGGAAACACTAGACAAAGTATTCTTTTATTATGATAAAACTAAGTGGAATGATGATGATCTCAAAGACTTCAAAAACCAATTGAACATTTTTAAAAATGCAATGACAGAAGCTTGGGATAATCAACACTGCACTCACTGTATGGTAAGAAGTTTGCGTATGTATGTCTCTTTATTGTCTGACTCATATAGGGTTTTCTAATTGAATTTCTTTATTTGTTAACTATGCAACATATATTATACAACCACTCATATGGGGTTTTCTAATTGAATTTCTTTACTTGTTAACTATGCAGCATATATTATACAACCACGCTCCATATTTTATCAAGAAATATGGATCTCTATCTATCTAGTCAACCCAAGGTATGGAAAAATCACATTATCAAGCAAGAACAAAATACTTTAGGCACATAAGACATGGAGTGGAAGATACGAAGCAGAAAGGTTATTAGAGGTCTTTCAATGGTTCTATAGATAAATTTGGCACAAATTCAAGTTCAAAGACACAACTACATCATCTTTGGCAATGACTATATCCACTATTACCCAAAGAAGAAAACATGTATATTTAAACTCTTGTGCAAAGCAAAGATATTCAGAATGGTTACAAACTAGACAAAGAGATGGAAAAGATGGGTTTCAAGAAACCCTTAATATCTTTTAGTCTGACTCTGTTGCAGAAGAGTCTTTAGTTTCAAGTAATTCACTAGGTCCTGTAAATGAATATTTTGTTTCATCCCACTCGATGAGACCTCTACATTTCAAGAACTCATGTTTTCTATAGCCTGGAAGGAGCTTCAAATTCTTGGCATCTCCTACATGGGAGAGCAAATAAGAGCCAAGAACTCCAAAGTATCCTTCCCTAGATCCACTGTATCCAAACATGAAGCCAAAAACTCTTACAACTTCTTCCTTCTCCACCAAAATTATCTTGTTTAAACCTCTATTGAAAACTTGGGATCCAATCACATTGGAGATAGCTTTCAAAGCCATTATTGGTAATTTTGGAGAGCTTGACAACCTTCTATGATAAATTGAAATTGTTTTATTATTTAAGCTTCCAATATAATGACCAAGGCCTTGACTTTTTCCAAGCTTCAATGGCATTGAGCCATTGGCTCTTCCAAGAAAGTTGACAACATCTTCAATTTCTATTTGCACAATAAACCACAATAGTATACGATGTCAATAGATAAATATCCAATAATATTTGTTTATAATGCATAACATACTCTAATATAAATCACAATGGATATCTTAGAATTATATTTCATACCTTAGGGTTTTTATATTCTTCAAGAAGACTATCATCATAAAGATTTATTGAACTTTTGTAAGAACTCTTCCTCTGTAGGTATCGCCCCCTTTTCATATTCCACGATCTGATTAATACATGAATGCAAGGCTACAGAGCTATCTTGAAAATTCTCTCCCTCAACATCAGGAGTTGCTATCAATTCCTCTTCATAACCTATAAAATTCTAATGATTTTGACCCCATGCTGCAAGGATTTCCAAGTAGTAATCTTCTCTAAGATAAAAAAATGTGTTAAATATCGTTTAGCAATACATATCTCTTTTTATTGATGAGATAACTGGGAAATATTGGGACACATTCAAGAGGATCTATTTCAATATTTGCACTCAAGTCTATCTTCTTTTCTTCCACTTTTGTAATGTTTTCACTTTTAAACAAAGTAACATCAAATCCCTACACTAATTGGTTCTCAATATCCTCCTGAAACATTTATCCCTTCTCTTCAACTTCTTTATCTTTGCTTGCAATATCCTCTATCTTCTTCTCTTGTATTGTATTTGAAGAACAACTATCCATATATTGAAGATATACAAGAAATGCAACATCCTTCTGTACAAGAAGACATTGATGCTGATTCTGATGAAAGGCATTATCCAAGGGAAAGATAGAGAGAATGGTAGAGCTTCTTATCAACTACTTGCTCACTTGAATCCTTGCTTATTCTCCCTTTACTTTAGCCGTTAGAACCAACCACTCTTAATGGTGGTGCATTGATAATACACAAAGTATATGGTGGAGAGACTTGCTTGAGCTACTATGCTAAACATATACCACATACACAAGAGGAAGCCCACTTAAGAGCATAATAAGAGAGAGGGAGGTGAAAATATTTCCTTGCTAATTTTTCTTACCTATTTCTTTCACAATAAAATGTATAAAAATTATAGATAAGATACAATATAAAGAAAAGTGGCCTGCTAAGTCAAACAATGTATAACTTACTATACTAATTGATTGACACTATAATTATGATGGTAGTATGTAGGTGTAACTAACAAAATATAATAAGTGATAAGTGAGTAGTCATGTGAAAATCGTAATGACCACTAACATGCTAAGTGCAGACATATGGACCTATCTAATAAGACAATCCATCACATCAATGTTCTCACATGTTGAGCTTTCCATCTCAACACCATCTTTTCATGATATCATAACTGTGTTCAAGCAAGCAGCTATGAGTTGCAAGCATAAGAGTCAACAAGGAAACCCTACTATAAAGTACACCTATGGAGATATCTCTCATAAGAACTCCAATTGACAAGCCACCTTCATGATCTTGAAGTGCTTGAGGGAGTATGGTCGAATTTGTGTTTTGAGCGCATTCGGCCTCCATTCAAAATTTTGAGACTGTTCATATCTAAATCTAGTAAGATTCATGAACTCCACAAACCTTGCCATTTCACAAACAAGTTGCAAGTATTGGGTGTGGCAAATAATATTTGGATGTTGTTAGATATTATAAGTGTTGCTTAAGGTATACTTATGTCCTAAGTTTAGTACGAGTGACAATTTACCTAAACTAGTAGGTTGTTGATAAAGGTAGCTTTGTGGATTTTGTTGCACAATGTCTAAGGGGTTCAATCAGATTGTCAGTGATGACAAGCTTAACAAGCATAACTTCCATACTTGGAAGTTTCAATTGACCAATTTTCTTATGTGTAGAGATCATTGGGACTACATTAAAGGAGATAATGCTAAGGCTTTGAAGTTACTAGAGGAAAAAACCATGCCTAAGGAGACTATCATTTAAGGAATTGAACTGGGGTGCTTGAAAATTTATATACCGGCTTTCCATTAATGTTTCAAATAATATAATTGGGTATATATAGGATGCATCTAGTCTTATAGAAGCATAAAATAACCTAGTCAAATTTTTTGGTACAAATACGAAAACTAAAAAGTTATAGTTGAAGTCTAAGTTAAACAATGTCAAGTGTGGCAATTTATTTATTTATGACTATGCATTGAAGATCAAGAGAATTGTTGAAGCTCTTGGATCTATTAAGTTGTAGGTTGATGATTATCATTTACAGTTTCATGTTTGGATGGCTTGGATGATAAACATGCAAGCATGCATTTACTTGATATTGTACATTCAAATGTATGGGGTCCTACAAATATTACATCAATGGTTGGATGTACATTTAGATGTATGGGGTCCTACAAATATTGCATCAATGGCTGTAAGTATTATGTAACATTTATTAATGATCATACAAGGAAGGTATTGGTGTACTTCATGAAGAATAAAAGTGAGGTGTTCTCACTTTCAAGATTTTAAAATTTTGGTTGAGAAACAAAGTGGTATGCAAATTAATTGCTTGAGATCAAATGGAGAGGGAGAGTACCTCTTCATAATCGTAGAAATTAAGTGCACCAAAAGAGCCCTCTTCTAGTGTAATATCCCTGTGCCCCATAGGAAACCCCCCCCCCCTTTTCTTTTTTTTTTCAATTTTTTTTTCCCTCTCCCTCCCCCCCGACAGTACATCAGGGAGAGAGAGAGAGAGGGAGTGAAGTGGGAGAAGGGGGGGCATGCAACCCAGGTGGCGGCGGACCACTACGCCCCCCTCCCGCTCGTGAAGGACAAGTCCTCCCCCCATTTGCTGCAGGCGCCACCCCCTACATGTCACCCTATCCAGCGCCACCCCCCCCCCCCCCCCCCCCTCCAACGATCATTGTGAAAGAGAGAGAGTGGGAAGGAAAAGAAGAAGAAGAGGTAGAAGGAGGAGAGGGAGAGAAGAAGAGAAGGAGAAGAAGAAGAAGAGGAGAAGGAGAAGAAGGAGACAAGGAGAAAAAGAAGAGAGAGAGAGAAGAGGGAAGAGTGAGAGTGAGAGGAGGATAAGAGGGAAGAGAGAGAAGAGGGAGAGGAGAAGAAGAAGAAGGAGGAAGAGGAGAGGGAGAGAAGAAGAGAAAAAGAGAAGAAGAGAGAGAGGAGAAGAAGAAGTAGGAGAAGAGGGAGAGAGAAGAGAAGTAGAATGAGAAGAAGAGGGAGAGAGAGAAGGAGAAGGAGAAGAAGAATAATAATAGGAAGAGAGAAAGAGGAGAGGGAGAAGAAGGGAAGGAGAGAAAAGAGAAGTAGAAGGAGAAGAAGAGGGAGAGAGAGAAGGAGAAGGAGAACAAGAAGAGTAGGAAGAGAGAAAGAGGAGAGGGAGAGAACAAGGGAAGGAGAGAAAAGATAAGTAGAAGGAGAAGAAGAGGGAGAGAGAGAAGGAGAAGGAGAAGGAGAAGGAGAAGAAGAATAGGACGAGAGGAAGAGGAGAGGGAGAGAAGAAGAGAAGGAGAGTGAGAAGAAGAAGAAAAGAAGGAGAAGAAGGAGAAGAAGAGAGAAAGGAGTAGAAGAGGAAGAGGAGAGAGAGAGAAAAGAAGAGGAAAAGAAGGAGAAGAGAGAGAGAGAGAGAGAAAGAAAGCGAGGGAGTGAGGGTTGGTGTGTAGCCTCGGGGAGTCGCATTCGTGAAGCCAGCCTCTTGGCAAAGGACCCCCATCTAACGACCCTTCCTACCCGGGCCTATCGTCCTGAAATCCGTCGAGATCCCAACTGTCCAATCTCTGCAGGGCAAATGGCTCCCAAGAAGAAAGTCACGGGAAGCGTAGGTGCCAAAGCTACCGTTGGTGCCGATAATGCGAGAGAGGCAAGTGGAGTGACCAACCCGACAAATGCCCCTACGATCACAAACCCATATTCTTTAAGCTTTGTAATTAATTAAGTTTTATTTCTCATGAAAGAAATGAAGGGATTAGCTACGGGCATGGAACACAGACGAGCCTTAGGCGCTAGGTTGCATGTGCGAAATGATAGAGTATGGAGTTCGCATAAGTTTATATGCATGAAATGATAGCTTTTACACACATAAAATGATAAGGTTTTTGCATTATTTCACATAAAATAATAGCTTTTAAACCAGTTCAATGCATGAATAGTCATTTAGAAATCATGCTTCACGATCATGACTAAAAGAAACACATGAAATGATAGTTCTCGATGGATAGAAACCTAGACCTTCATGAGATCCGGTGCATTAAGAATAAGTATAATTGCCTGTGAATTGTTTTTTCGATCATGCTGTGGACTATCGCAAATGAATATGCTCCTAGCTTAATTGAAGCTGGTGACCTAACCCTAAATGGATTGTTGACCCAAGTTATGCTTGGTTGTTTGAAAAGGTTGTAAATCCCTTGAGCAAGTGTTTTTCCAAGTTAAATTGTGATTGTGCATGCAATGGGATTGCGATGCCTTGAAGCAAGAGGTTGTGCATTCAACTGTTTGTTAATGTGGTTTTGGATAATAATCCAAGTGGGGTGTGTTTGATGATTGCATGGCCGGGTCTGAGATGACTTATTGCCATGGAAGTAAAAGGGATGTTTTCCCTAGTGATTGTTTTTAAGCTGGGTGCTTCAACTGTGGTTGATTTCCTAAAGGGATAATTAAGGAAGGATGGCGCTAGCTACCCCCTGCGAACCGCCAAACCCTAACCAAGGGGGTTATGAATCCGCGCCGAGAATGTGGACCGAACTCGCCATGAGAGGTCTCTCTGTGGAAATTACTTGGCATAGGAGGATGCTTGGGTGCCAGTGGGGGCTCTTGTCGTAAATCCCAATGCCTCTGGGCCCTACACGTGTTATACGTGACTCGAGATGGGATCTCGAGGCCTTGATACTAGTTACAAGGCGGAATCTTGGTAGGATAAACCTTCAGGTTTTGTTGCCGGAGATAGAAGGATTTTTCTGTGGAGGCAGAAAGGAACACTTAATTCTCCCGTATAGGCGAGAGACAAACATTAATCTGAAGATAAGTTAAGGAAGTGTTTGATCTTGTTTTATCTTGTCTTCATGTCTGTGCCGTAAATTACGTAAAGGAACCTGTGACTAACGGGTTGATTAAGGAAGCTACTTTTATGTGTCAAACATAGCGTGGTAGGTAATTAGATAACTAAAACAACCCCTGAGGGAAGCATGGTGGATGTGACCAATGGGTCTATCCTACGGAAGGGTGGTCTCGGTTAGCCGAGAGCTTTCATCAAAGGAAATGTTAGAAAAAGTCGGTCTATGACTTAGACAATGTTGACTAGGAACCCGATCGATCCTAGTGGGAACGGCCAAATAAGTTCCATTGCGGGTAGGCTCGAGAGACCCTAGTTGGTAAAACCCATGTCATTCCTTGGAAGTGCCAGGCGGCGTCTTCTAGATATATCTCTCGATGAACTGCTAAGACGTGTCCCGCGATTTGAGAACGGGCACGTTACAGTTGGTATCAGAGCAAAACTTCATAATGATATATGGTTGATTAATGTTTGGTTTATAGACATATCCTAAACAGAAATAACCTAAGTGGTATGGCTTGATTGTGAGGCACCTTCTACACCTACAAATGCTGACATGCAAGAGAAGAAGTTCCTTCTCAAGCAAATGAAGCCACTCGAGTTTGATGGCAAGGGAAGGACTGTTCAAGCTGACGCCGAGATCTGGATTGAGTCCGTGGAGGACTATTTTGAGGCAGCAAGAACTGCAAGCCATGCTCGCCAAACTTAAGCTTACAGGCGAAGCGAGACTTTGGTGGAAACAGTGGTGCAGAGACCAAGCGATCTCGGAGGGGACAGTCACTTGGGATAAGCTTAAGGAAGCTGTGCAAGGGAGGTATCTACCACCTGCCTATCGCACACAAAAGATGAATGAATTCTACGACTTGAAGAAGCTAGGATTATCCCTTCAAGCATACTATTCGAAGTTCCTTTCACTCCTAAAGTATGCACGTCCAATGGATATGACACAACAGGTGTCAAAGTTCTGTGCTGGGTTGAATCCACCCATAAACACTCGATTGGAATCAATGCACCCAAAGGACTTGCAAGACCCATTACTCCGAGCGAATCCAATCGTCCAAGAACTTAAATTAGGCAACTATGATGAAGATAACTCACGAGATCAAGACAAGAGGTGCCACAAGTGCGGAGAGGTAGGACACATCCGAAAAGGATGTCCCAACCGTCGATGTTTCCATTGCAATGAACTAGGACACATCCAAACATATTGTCCTGAGTTGGACCCAATCAGGAGCATGCGGTCAAACAAAGCCGTCTAAACTCTACCTTTGGCTCATATTATGAACCATATAATGATGAAGACTTGGAGCCTGTTGTAACCTTTGAGGATGACTAGATATCCTAGGAAGATCCTCTTGAGGTAATAAGTCTTGCACTTGGAATAAATCCTATTGAACCCTATGAGTTATGGCAAGTTGTTATTTTAAGATGAGAATTTGAGTAATCATAGTTGTGCAACGAAAGCGTGATGGGTCCTAACCCACAGGTTTTAGAACCCAATGATAATTGGTTATCAATGAAGCCTAAGCGCATTCGAGATGAGAACATCTTGATTCCTCTAAGGGGGAGAGGATGTAATATCCCCGTGCCCCATAGAAACCCCCCCTTTTTCTTTTTCTTTTTCAATTTTTTTTCCCTCTCCCTCCCCCCCAACAGTACGTCGGGGAGAGAGAGAGAGGGAGTGAAGTGGGAGAAGGGGGGGCATGTAGCCCAAGTGGCGGCGGACCACTGCACCCCCTCCATAAAGATCACCCCCTCCCGCTCGTGAAGCACACGTCCCCCCCCCCCCCCCCCCGTTTGCTACAAGCGCCAACCCTTGCATGTCACCCTGTCTAGCGGCTCCCCCTCCAGCGATCGTTGTGAAAGAGAGAGTGTGGGAAGGAAAAGAAGAAGAAGAAGAGGTAGAAGGAGGAGAGGGAGAGAAGAAGAGAAGAAGAAGAGGAGGAGGAGGAGGAGGAGGAGAAGAAGAAGAAGAAGAGGAGGAGGAGAAGGAGAAGAAGGAGAGAAGGAGAAAAAGAAGAGAGAGAAGAGGGAAGAGAGAGAGTGAGAGAAGGAGGAGAAGAGGGAAGAGAGGGAAGAGGGAGAGGAGAAGAGAGAGAAGGAGAAGAAGAAGAAGGAGGAGGAGGAAGAGAGGGAGAGAAGAAGAGAAGAAGAGAGAGAGGAGAAGAAGAAGGAGGAGAAGAGGGAGAGAGAAGAGAAGTAGAAGGAGAAGAAGAGGGAGAGAGAGAAGGAGAAGGAGAAGAAGAGAAGAGAAGTAGAAGGAGAAGAAGAGGGAGAGAGAGAAGGAGAAGGAGAAGAAGGAGAAGAAGAAGAAGAATAGGAAGAGAGAAAGAGGAGAGGGAGAGAAGAAGGGAAGGAGAGAAAAGAGAAGTAGAAGGTGAAGAAGAGGGAGAGAGAGAAGGAGAAGGAGAAGAAGAAGAAGAATAGGAAGAGAGGAAGAGGAGAGGGAGAGAAGGAGAGAAGGAGAGTGAGAAGAAGAAGAGAAGAAGGAGAAGAAGAGAGAAAGGAGTAGAAGAGGAAGAGGAGAGAGAGAGAGAGAAAAGAAGAGGAAAAGAAGAAGAAGAGAGAGAGAGAGAGAGAGAGAGAGAGAGAGAGAAAGAAAGAGAGGGAGTGAGGGTTGGTGTGTAGCCTCGGGGAGTCACATTCATGAAGCCAACCTCTTGGCAAAGGACCCCCATCTAACGGCCCTACCTACCCGGGCCTATCATCTTGAAATCCATCGAGATCCGAACTGTCCAATCTCTGCGGGGCAAATGGCTCCCAAGAAAAAAGTCGCGGGAAGCGTAGGTGCCAAAGCTACCATTGGTGCCGGTAATGCGACAGAGGAAAGCGGAGCTACCAACGTGACGAATGCCCCTATGATCACAAATCAAACCTAGGTTCTTTAAGCTTTGTAATTAATTATGTTTTATTTCTTGTGAAAGAAATGAAGGGGTTAACTACGGGCATGGAACACGAATGAGCCTTAGGTGCTAGGTTGCATGCACAAAATGATAGAGTATGGAGTTCGCATAAGTTTATATGCATGAAATGATAGCTTTTACACACATAAAATGATAAGGTTTTTGCATTATTTCACATAAAATAATAGCTTTTAAACGAGTTCAGTGCATGAATAGTCATTTAGAAATCATGCTTCGTGATCATGACTAAAAGAAACACATGAAATGATAGTTCTCGATGGATAGAAACCTAAACCTTCATGAGATCCGGTGCATTAGGAATAAGTATAATTGCCTGCGAATTGTTTTTTCGATCATGCTGTGGACTATCGCAAATGAATACGCTCCTAGCTTAATTGAAGCTAGTGACCTAACCCTAAATGGATTGTTGACCCAAGTTATGCTTGGTTGTTTGAAAACGTTGTAAATCCCTTGAGCAAGTGTTTTTCCAAGTTAAATTGTGATTGTGCATGCAATGGGATTGCGATGCCTTGAAGCAAGAGGTTGTGCATTCATTTGTTTGTTAATGTGGTTTTGGATGTTGATCCAAGTGGGGTGTGTTTGATGATTGCATGGCCGGGTCTGAGATGACGGATTGCCATGGAAGCAAAAGGGATTTTTTTCCTAGTGATTGTTTTTAAGCTGGGTGCTTCAACTGTGGTTGATTTCCTAAAGGGATAATTAAGGAAGGATGGCACTAGCTACCCCCCGCAAACCGCCAAAACCCTAACCAAGGGGGTTATGAATCCGCGCCGGGAATGTGGACCAAACCCATCGTGAGAGGTCTCTCCGTGGAAATTACTTGGAGTAGGAGGACGCTTGGGTGCCAGTGGGGGCTCTGGCCGTAAATCCCAATGCCTCTGGGCCCTACACAAGTGTTCTACGTGACTCGAGATGGGATCTCGAGGCCTTGATACTAGTTACAAGGTGGAATCTTGGTAGGATAAACCTTCGGGTTTTGTTGCTGGGGGACGGAAGGATTTTTCTACGGAGGCAGAAAGGAACACTTAATTCTCCCGTATGGGCGAGAGACAAACATTAATCTGAAGATAAGTTAAGGAAGTGTTTGATATTGTTTTATCTTGTCTTCGTGTCTGTGCCCTAAATTACGTAAAGAAACCTGTGACTAACGGGTTAATTAAGGAAGCTGCTTTTATGTGTCAAACATAGTGTGGTAGGTAATTAGATAACTAAAACAACCCCCAAGGGAAGGGTGGTGGATGTGGCCAATGGGTCTATCCTGCGGAAGGGTGGTCTCAGTTAGCCGAGAGCTTTCCTCGAAGGAAATGTTAACGAGAAATGTTAGGAAAAAGTCGGCCTATGACTTAGACAATGTTGACTAGGAACCTGGACTTTAGGTCAATCCTAGTGGGAACAGCCGGATAAGTTCCGTTGCGGGGCAGGCTCGAGAGACCCTAGTTGGTAAACCCCATGTCATTCCTTGGGAGTGACGGGTGGCGTCTTCTAGATATATCTCTCGATGGACTGCTAAGACATGTCCCGCGATTTGAGGAGTGGGTACGTTACATCTAGTATGTATATCGAGAAACCACGGAGTAGTAGGTTGCATTTGAATAACACTCCTACAAGTATAGAAAATGTATCACAAAGGGGAAAAGAAAAGGTGGTTGTCACTTGGTATGCCAAATGTTTCTATAGGCTACTAATATGTAGATGGTGAGTCTGATAGCTCAGATCAGAGCATGGATGAGAAATTTGGTATTCCAATTGTTCATATGCCTCGTTTAAGGGAAATAAATGATGATGCAAAAGGATCATAGAGTGTTCCACAAGTACATAAATCAATGAGAGTAAGGTATCCCATAAATAGGTTGACATATTATGATTATGTTGCTCACTATTATATGTATATAGTGAAGATTCTAAAATCAGTTGAGCTTATAGGTTTTGAGGAATTTGTTGATCATGTGCATTGGGAGAAAGCCATGTATGAAGAAATAGCTACATTGGATGTAAATTAGACTTGGGATTTGATACCACTACCTACTGAGAGAAAGAAAGCAAGATTGGTTGCCAAAGGTTATGCATAGATATACGATTACCAAGCCAGATTGTAACTATATAGTTGGTTTAGAGAGTTAGTTTATGCAAGTGCCTCATAAGCCTCATTTGGATAGTGTGTCACATACCTTGCGATACCTTATGGCCACATTAGATTATGGTATCCTTTATGAGGTTGACTTAGTGGTACAATTATTTGGTTATACTAATGCAGATTAGATAGGTAGTGTGTTTGACAAGAAGTCCACTAGTGAGTATGCATTTTACTTTGGGAGTGGGGTTGTAATTTGGAGCAATAAGAAATAACCCATTGTTGCATTATCGAGTAGAAAGGTAGAGTACAAGGATTTTACTATGGCAAGATGTGAGATAGCTTGAATGTGTGAAAGCTACTTAATGATTTGGGGATACAAATAGATAGGGGAGTTGTCATTTATTGTGTATAACATGAGCAATATAAAATTGGCTAGTGTTTCATGCACATACAAAACACATTAAGGTTTATTACCATTTTATTAGAGAGCAAGTCTTGGTAGGTGACATTGATCTTATATATGTGAGCACACAGAAGCATCTATATATTTTTTCACTAAGGCCCTAAGAGTAGAAAAGCTTTGGTCCTTTCGAAGCCTCGGAGTACAAGTCATGGAGTTGAGCTTGAGGGGGATTGTTGAGATGTCAAGTTCAATATGAGCTGATACTTATGTGCTTGGATGAATCTTTTCACATTCATATCACTGACGTGGTTGGTACCTGCATCGGCATATCATTCCAATGATATTTAATAGTCCACTTGCCCAAGTTAGAGATATCCATCTAGTTATATTTCTACTTAGCATGTTTACATTATGGACCATTTGCATATTATATATGTTGTGCTTTCTGTTATTCTTGGTAGACTCATATAATGAAGAAGAAGAAGAAGAAATATTCCTACAACATCTAGGGAGGTAACATTGTTGTTGGAGACTACCACATTGTTGTCAGCAAAGAATTCAACGCACTCAAACTCACCAACCACTTAGTATGAGGAGGAATGAAGAAACCCTTGTTGTACACTCATTTTAGAAGTATATCATGTGTACAATGGATGGTGTATTAGTCCATATCAACTTGACATGCATAGGTGTAAGATTGAAGACTAGAAAGCCTTATAGTATTATAGTGCATAGAAAAGTAATGTCATGTCATGTGGTGGTGCAAAGGTCCATCCCGCATGTGCATAGGGATACGAGAATGTATTTGTCACCTTTGCTCATAATATCCCTCAATCCTCCCCTCTCAATTGTTGGAACAAAAGGTCACTTACACTCAATCCTCTCTCTTTTTTATTAGTGTTGATAGATATAGGAGGACCCATTGATTTATTTATCTCCATTACTTGTGCTAATTTTGTATTCCTTGTGTGCAAACCGATGGTGCAATCATGCATCGTGCCATTTGTTGGCATATGGTGCAAGAAATAGAAGGCCATGGAGCTTTATAGTACCCTGCATATAACAAATTATGTATTGTGTATTGAGAGGCCAAACCTGTACATAAAACACTCCATTTGCATATTGCGCCTCTCATTTGAATGGAAGGAAAATGATTGTTTGCTTGTGTCCCACCCTCTCATTTGAATGGCTAGAAAACGATTGATTACTCACCTCAACGTCTATCTCACTCTTTGTTGATAGATATACAGGGCAACCCATACTCAAATCTCCATCCTATTAGAATGAAATCTCACATTACTCAATGATTTTTTATGAATATCAACTTGTTGATGATGTCAAACAGTGTCTATTGATGAAAAGGCATACCTAAGTAACTGGTGGACAAATCAAGAACTTGTGTTAGGGCTAAGAAATTTCATCTATTGTAGGAGTTTGATGTTCATTGGAGTCGCATGACATAACACACTAAGGCAGGTGGCTTTGGAATTGCATATTGGAAGTGTTGATTGATGATTAAATTGGTTTGGACCATAGGATGTCACCACCTTTTTCACAACCAGCTTTCCATCCAAGGGTGTTGCTACCTTTTCTTGAAGCAAGGCCTTGTAGAATAGGAAATTTCTTCATTTTCTCTCATAATACTTAATTAATATTTTTTCTTTTCTTTTTCTTCTTTTTGAGTGTTGCTCTCGAGAGTGTTTCCACCTTTTCTCAAAGAGTAATCGTGGTATGACAGGGATTGAAGTTATTTTCTCCCATAACCTTCTTTTTCTTTTTTAATCTTCAAAATAAGAGCGCCCAATTGAAGAGTATGTGCGAGAAGCGAGCTTTTGGAGCCAAATTTTTTTGGCAACCTCGAGTTTTATTCCACATAGGTCACTTGGTCCTCTTTTTCTTTTGGACATATATCAAGCAATGCTACTCCTCCATCACCACTACCACCTCCACCACCACCACTACCACCACCACCACCACATCTTACTCTTCCCCTCCTCATTAGAGCTACAACCAATTCTCCTCTCTCTCTCTCTCCTCATATGTTGGGGACCAACCATCAATCAATAATATTACCACCACTAGCACCACCACTATAATACCACATCTTCTTACTCTCCTCCTCCTCATTAGAACCACAGTTGGTTCTCCTCTTTCTCTCTGTCCTCATATATTGGAAACCAACCATCGACATCTCATTATCCTCAATAACATCTCTCTCTCTCTCTCTCTCTCTCTCTCTCTCTCTCTCTCTCTCTCTCTCTCTCTCTCTCTCTCTCTCTCTCTCTCTCTCTCTCTCTCTCTCTCTCTCTCTCTCTCTCTCTCTCTCTCTCTCTCTCTCTCTCTCTCTCTCTCTCTCTCTAACAACACATAGTTCTCTCTCCTTAATTTATTTACATCACTACATTAAGGTTATGTGATTATGTTTTATAATATTATAACAATGTTAGTGGTTGAATTACAGATACACAAGTGATATCACACTCCGTATATATTCACATCTCCCCTCTCTCAATTATTTGCATGTATGCTATAATTACATCATGATGTATTAGTACTTCTATTGTGTACACATGAGAAAAACTAGATACACTTACACATTCCTCTCTCTCTCTCTCTCTCTCTCTCTCTCTCTCTCTCTCTCTCTCTCTCTCTCTCTCTCTCTCTCTCTCTCTCTCTCTCTCTCTCTCTCTCTCTCTCTCTCTCTCTCTCTCTCTCATGTTGGGGATCCACGACATCCATCTCCCTCTTATTCTTCTTCTGAATAACAACCCCTTTCTCTCTTTCTCTTTGTCTTTTTCACTCCCAACTCTCTCTCTCTCTCTCTCTCTCTCTCTCTCTCTCTCTCTCTCTCTCTCTCTCTCTCTCTCTCTCTCTCTCTCTCTCTCTCTCTCTCTCTCTCTCTCTCTCTCTCATCATGCTTTCTCCTTCTCTCATTTGTCTCTGTCTCTCTCCCCCTCTCTTCATATTTTTATTTAGTAAATAACTAAAAAATAATTAGTAATTAAGTTATTAACTAAGTAATAAATTAAGTAGTGTATGTGTGTATGCACCTTTCTCTCTATGTGTATGTGTCTGTGCATGGCCCTTATATTCATTTCTCACTGTGTGTGTGTGTGTGTGTGTGTGAAGTCATTAGGACTCAATAGTCAAGAGAGAAAGAGAAAATGCATGCATACATACATACATACATATTGATGTGAGAGAAGAGGAGAGAAAAGTTTTAAAATAATGTCTGATGAGAGAGAAGAGAAAAAATAATTACTAGCTGGAAAAATCAAAACATGCGTGTATTTATTATATGTTTTAATGTGAGACATAATAGATTGAGGTTGAGACTTTTTTGAATGAACTATATTGAAATGTTTGGACCTTATAAACAAAAAACAATTCTCTCTTTAGGAAAAAATTTTATCCTGATATAGAAAACTAGTAATTAGCATAACTTATTGGCTATTGTCTTTTTCTTTGTGTATTTGGAAAAATATAGACCTTATCAAATATTTAAAAAAGTTTTATACTTTTGAAATTATAATCAAAATGTGACTTTTTAGTCTAATTGTACTTGGGCCAAAAACTTTTAAATAGAGGAATTTGATCTCAAGTTGGGGAGAGAGAGAGAGAGAGAGAGAGAGAGAGAGAGAGAGAATGTGTGTGTGTATTTTGATAAAGATCCAAAATTAGTAACTTAAGAGAAGCCCAAAGGTAGTCTTATAGCATTATAGGAGAGAGTTGCTATAATTATTTTAAGCCACAGAGAGAGAGAGAGAGAGAGAGAGAGAGAGAGAGAGAGAGAGAGAGAGAGAGAGAGAGAGAGAGAGAGAGAGAGAGAGAGAGTGTGTGTGTGTGTGTGTGTGTGTGTGTGTGTGTGTGTGTGTGTGTGTGCCCAAATGTAGTATTGTAAGAGAAAGTTAAAGAAAAAATTTAAAGCCATACACATACACACATAGAGAGAGAATGTGTGTGTGTGTGTGTGTGTGTGTGTGTGGTGTGTGTGTGTGTGTGTGTGTGTGTGTGTGTGTGTGTGTTTTGATAAAAGTCCAAAGCTATTAATGTAGAAGAAGTCCAAAGGTAGTATTGTTGTTAAAGATGCGAGATCTAGAGCATGGCAAACTGCGGAAGCTATGGAGGATGGAAGATGAAGAGAGAACTCATGATGACATTGACAAAGAAGACAACTGTTATTACACAAGTTCCAAGATTGAGACGTGGACTCATAAAGACATTCTTGTGTAGTACTGACAATGACACAGACACTTGATAGAAAGAGACAAGTACTATTGCATTATCATCATATTAAAGTGATAGTCAAGTACATCATTTTATAGGATTGCTTGGTAGCACACTACATCCACTGTGCCTATGGGATCTATCTCTCTTCCTAGAATGAACTGCATCTCCCTAGCCTGGCTGTTCCATACAAAGGGGCATACATAGGGTGTGATTGGCAAATTCTCAACACCCCTCCTCAATCACGACCTGAAAGTACAAAGTGTATAGAGGCTTTAGTGAGAGCAACACCTGCAAAGTGTGGGCATATCACAAACATGGCAAAACACCAGAGGCTGTCGCAAAAAAGGCTAAATGTGAGTACCATAAACATGGTGGACATCCAGAGGCTGTAACAGGGGCCTCACAAAGTGTACGGAGGCTGTAGTACAAGGCTACATGAGGAGTTTTTACAAGCTTATGAAAGGAACATTAAGGCATGTACAATGCTTTTAAAACAGAAAATGAGAGACGAGGACCGATAGGCCCTTGTGATCTTTTTCAACATCTATTATTTCTTTGTCAGCATGGAAAATCTTCTTGTCTTTCTTCTCTTCTTCATGATCTTCTTGGTCTGCTCCTTTATTGACTTTGCTTGCAGCATTTTTGAGTTTGCTCTTCCAGTTGTCCCCCTCAAGAAAAGTGGTAGACATGTCTTCAAAATCTTCTAATGGATTCATTGATTTCTCTTTGGTGTAGGCAGCTCGATTTCCTTCTGCAGGTAGAGTAAGAACATCTTCTATGTCATGTAAATAAGCAACACAAGTCATGTTACTCTTCATGAAGTGTATCCACATAGAAATCTTCTTGATTGTCATTGATATGACCAAGAATCAGCTTCAAATCTGAGATAAATCAGTAAGAGTGTTGTACTTAAGTGTATCAAAGGATACAAGAAGAATAGTGTCAAATAACACTTGATAAGTATCAATAGATATTGTTCTTGATGAGCCTGATGTTGATGTTGGATCTTCTTGAACCTTATTCTTGTTGATTTTGATGTTTTGATTTCTTGCTAAAGACTAAGTTTTGGAGCAGATCAGAGTAGCAAAACCTTCAGTTGAGTGAGAAGAGTGAGAAGGATGAGTTGGAAAAGGAGCTTGATGTGGTTGTTTCTTGAGCTACTTGATTTCTTCAACTCTTTCAAATCTTCCAAGCACAAATCTCCCCTCCTTGATGTGATTTGATAAGCAATCTTTGTTAGAATCTTCAGTGTTTAGTCAGATCTGAGTGGCAAAGGATCCTTGAGCCAAAAAATGAAGTAGAGATGAAGCTTTGATGTTGTGGCTATGGCTCCTTCTTTAGGGTTCAGAGACAGGCAACTGTGTTTTCGGCTGCAGCAACGCACACGCTTGATCATTTCGTCAGATATTTGAGTGGAAGGAGGTTTAAACAATGCTCTTCAAATGCCCTATGGTCACAGGTTTAATCACGGACAGTACAGCGTGAACGAGGCGTACGACTAGCAGGTGGCCGGATCTGGACAATGATGAGCTAATTGCACAATGCTGGGAGGTAGGTGCAGCAATGTCATGCTGTGATGTGACAAAGAGGAACGCCTTGAGTTGGGGAAGATTCCCCCAGAAGGAATCATGAAGAGATATGATCTCTATGAGGAGATATGAGTGCTCAAAGCAGGGTATCTGCTATGTAGCTATGGCTGCCAAGCAGGGCAGTGAGAAGAAAGAGTAGGAGATGAGGTCCTAGACTTGGCCTGAGCTGGACTAAGCTCAAACTGAGCTAGATGAGAGTGAACTGGAGCTGGAGGAGCAGCTCCATGCCCGTCTGGGCTCTGATACCATGTTAAAGATGTGGGATCTAGAGCATGGCAAATTGCGGAAGTTATGGAGGATGGAAGATGAAGTGAGAACTCATGATGACATTGACAAAGAAGACAACTGTTATTACACAAGTGAATTAGGTTCCAAGATTGAGACTTGGACTCATAAAGACATTCTTGTGTAGTACTAACAATGACACAGACACTTGATAGAAAGAGGCAAGTACTATTGCATTATCATCATATCAAAGTGATAGTCAAGTATATCATTTTATAGGATTGCTTGGTAACACACTAAATCCACTATGCCTATGGGATCTGTCTCTCTTCCTAGAATGAACTGCATCTCCCTAGCATGGCTGTTCCATACAAAGGGGCATACATAGGGTGTGATTGGCAGATTCTCAACAATTGTGGTATTATAGGAGAGAGTTGTTAGAATTTTAAAAGCCATATATATATATATATATATATATATATATATATATATATAGAGAGAGAGAGAGAGAGAGAGAGAGAGTGTGTGTGTGTGTGTGTGTGTGTGTGTGTGTGAAGATCCAATGCAATTAATGTAGGAGAGGGTGTAAGAAAGTATTATAAGAGAGATTGCTAGGAATTTTTGAAGCCAAGGAAGGGGATGTTGGTAAAATTTTCTAGCACTCTCTCCTATACTACTACAACACTACTTTTGGGCTTCTTCTACATTAATTTTAAAAAGGTACCTCTCTATCCAAACTACTTTTCACATTTCTTTCTCTTCTCCCTTATCAATGATTTTTAAAAAGACTCCTCTTTCTTGTCTCTCATCAAAAATTGTTTTTTATCTCTTCTCTCTCTCTCCCTCACATCCAAAAGTTATTTTTATCTCTCTCTCTCTCATACTCTCTTCTTCATGGAGTCCTAAAACCCTTCCAATTGAAATTCCTTACATTCAAAGTATTTAGAATATATTTTTAATTTTAAAAACTAGGCAAACCATTGATGAATTTGTATGAGCAATAATCTTTAAAGCTATGTCTTTAGTTCTCTAATATACACTAGACATTGATGAATTTGTATGAGCAATAATCTTTAAAGCTATGTCTTTAGTTCTCTAATATACACTAGACAAACCTACCTTGATTGTTCTCTCTAGGTGTTATGTGTGTGTGTGCATGCATGCACGTGTGTGTGTGTGTGTGTGTGTGTGTGTGTGTGTGTGTGTGTCTCATTAAGAACTTGTTTCTATCTATCTCTCTCTTATTAAAAAACTATTGTCACTAAAAATATCTCTCTCATTAATCTCATTAATATATGTGTATATGTTGAGAGTGGAAAAATAGTGAATTTTTGATTGATTTTTGTTGTTTTTGAGGTCTGAATGATTGATTTTTGATGGATTTAGAGTGATTTATGATTGTTAATGGGAGTATTTGAGAGTGTTTTGGATGATATTGATTATGTTTTAGAAGTTCATGATGATTCTCAGTGGAGATATGAGGTTCTGTGATGTTCTGATTGGTTCTATATACCTTCTGTATAGCTTTTGTTTTGTTCTGATTATCTTCTGTATAAAGCATGGATTGATGATTGATGAAGATTGAGATCTTGTGAAAGCTTATTGAATAGTTTTTGAGAGTTTGGAATGGTTTGAGTATAAGTTATGAGGTTTTGATGACCTTCAGTAACCTTCTGTAGACCCTCTGTAGAGCTTCTGTCTCTGCTCTGTCTCTGTACTGTAACTGTACTGTAGTTATTCTGGTGTTGTACTGTGACTGTTCTGTAGACCTTCTGTAGGTGTTCTGTAGAATGTATGTGTGACTTTGGGAAAGTTTTCTAACCTTTGGAAAGGATGAATCTAAGTTCAAAAGAGCTAAAACAAGTGGAAGAAACAGCTGTTGAAGATTGAAGAGAAGACTAAGTGACAGTGACAGTGACAGTAGTGAGCTGTGAAAAGACACTGTAATGGCTCTGGTGACTCTTCATATCAGGCATACCTCTTGGGAGGTGCATCCACGACCTAATAAGGATTATTGAGGGTTATTATGAGAGCATTTTAGTGAGGATATGATGTACTATTGATGGAGAGAGAGAGAGAGAGAGAGAGAGTCAGAGATAGTCAAATCTATCAAAATAGTGTAACTGTATATGAGAGATTGAGAGAGAGAACTATGAAGACATTAAAGATGAATAATATGTGATTTATTTCCATTCAAAGATGGTGTATTTCTTTGTTTTCTTTGTTCTATTGATGGATTTTGTGAAGATGTTGAAGATTATGGTTGATTCTATCAAATCCATGGGAGAAATCTACTATGATGCTACGTGGAGAATTGTTGTTTTCTTTGTTTTGATTATCAGAAGAATGAAATAAAAGCTTGTTGATGTTACAAGATAGATTTTCTTGCAAGATAATTCCCTTTTCCTTGGTATTCCTCTTGGGGCTCTATGTTTTTGGTGTGCAGTCGGGGAACCTTGCCATGAACAAGCACCAGAAGAGGCTGAAAATGAAGGAAATGGCATTGCCAAGAAGAGAAGAATTCAATGGACGTTTGTAAAGTTCCTTCTTCCACTGAAAAGTTGGAATTTCTCATTGTCAAAGCCACTTTCCACAAGAAGTTCATCCCACAATGGCGGAAACATATCACCATCATGATGCATGCTCTATGTGGTGGGCTGTTTCCTCTTCCTGTTGAAGCAGCAGAAACCAGTATCTTGGTGGCAAATTGTTTGGGAACAAACTAAAGAGCAGAAATAGAGAGAATGACCATCCATGGAAGATTTGGCATTCATTGAGAAGTTTCCAGATATCATCAAGTGGGAGATTGTGAAGAAGCTTCAGGAGTCGTGGTCTGTAGAGGTTCACAAAGACAAGAAGAAAAAGAGTTGGAATTTGTTCGTGGATGCTCAACAGCAAGATACATGGGATACTTGGTGCATTGATAATCTTCTGTTTGTTCAATTAGCAACCCACTGGAAGTTGGTAGACAGAGTGTTTTTCACAACATACACTGTTGAAACCCTCAGAAGCTGGCATTATTATAATGACGCAACAACAATCCTAAGAAGAATGAGTTTTGATACTTTCAGAACGGAATATCTTCCCCTCTGTAGTGGTTTGAAAGCTGAATTCAGAGATGTTGAAAAGAAGAAAGTAGAGGAGATGTTGGCCAGAGAATCTATCACAAACTGAAGCCCCTCTGACATTATCATGTTGAGTCCAAACCAACTGGTTGAAATCAACCCCCTGATGAATGACACAATAAAGAGGCAAGCGTTGGAACGAGTCCAGAGGTACGTGAGAAGAGAGAAGGCAAAAATCAATGCTGAAAATGAGCTCGCAGCAGAAGCCTCCTTTGACACCCTAAAAGCACTCTTTACAGAAGTCCCCATGGCAAGTCAAGGTCCCCTTCCTGGTCAGATTCGTCCTGGAAATATTGATGAGGCCAGCAAATGTAGTCCCATTGCCAGTTTTTAAGGGAGAGTATAATGAAGACCCTGATCTTCATGTAGCAGAGTTTATGGTAGCATGTGTGGCTAACAATGCCAGAACCCCTGAGCATTGGTTAGCAATATTCCCCGCCACTTTCAAGGGCGTGATGTTTCAGTGGTATGATAGACAAGCAGCAGGAACTTTTGGCACATGGGACGACCTAATGTTGGCCTTCCTCACTAAATTCAAGCGTGAAGGTTTTGAAGAGCAGATGCGAGAGGAGTTCATGAATCTAAGTCCTCTGGAGAAAGAGTAGAAGCTTATGTCTCGCGAATGGAATCCATCCTGAAGAGATGGACCAACCATCATTTGGATGAAGGTATCCAGAAAGGAGTGTTTCTCAGGGGCCTACAACCAGAAGTTCACAAGTTCGTGAAATTGAGAAGACCAGTCAATCTGCAAGCTGCAGTGGAAGGTGCAAGATTGTATGACGAAGTTGAAGCAAGACTATCAATGACTCCAGGAAGGGGAGTCTTACCTCCTCCTATGCCTGGAATGGTATACCTACCAAATACAGTCCCAGGGACAGTTTCCTACCTCTCTCCCCAGATGCAAACAGTGCCCCAGTATAATGCACCTAATCCAGTGTGGTCACCACAGACGACAGTGCCTCAAATGATGGTTCAACCACGACAACAGTGGCCTCAAACAGTTCCTCCAATGGCGACTCAACAACAGTGGAACCCTAGCAACTGGAATCAATCAACAGGAGCTCTAAATCAGAGCCAGAACAGAGGACCTTTTGGATCAACCCAACCAGTTTATGTAGTAATTACAAACACTTCCCAAAATCCCACAACAACCACTTCAGGAGGTGAAAATCTGAAGGACTACTTATCCAACTCAGTTGCAAGTATCAAAAAAGAGCTTCTGGATGTGATTACAGAGCAGCTACAGACGCTGAAGGTGAATACCGCCAATATATCCACTCCTGCGGGAGTTGAAAGAGATGTGATGTGCTCTAATACCTGGTGTGGAAAGTGCCATCAACCGGGACATATAGCCACTGAATGTACCCAAAAACCAACTATTCCTGGAGCCTTCTGTTCCTACTGTTTGCGAAAAAACCATGCAAAGGATATTTGCTCTCTGAAAGAGATGCATGAACGAAGACATAAGGATGAAAATGCGAGATTCAACTTGCTAGAATCCAAAATGACAACACAGCATATTGGATCCAAGCCTAGAGAATTTGGTCCTAATTTTGGTCTAAGGAGGTTTCCCTCTCAAAGTTACAGAGGACGACAGTCCAGCAGTGGTCAGAGATCAGAGGTGGAATGTTATAGGTGTGGAGAAAAGGGACATATCTCCCCAAATTGTCCAAACCCTAGACAATCTGTGGATTACAAGCCCTTATGCAGCCGATATAAAGGTGAAGGCTACACTGCAAAGGACTGTCCCAGTCCAGCCCCTGTAAAGGCCAATGCCACTGATAGCCAACAGAAGGTACAAGAACCTGCTTCCAATTTGGTAGAGTTGGAAGTTGCCGCTGTGATGCGCACCAAGAAGAGGGAACCAATGGTTCAGAATGGAAATGACTCTCCTGCCAAGACTGTGAAGTTCAACCTACCTACAGAGGGACAGAGCAGTACAGAACAGAACAGTACAGTACAGAGCACTACAGTGCCACAGAGGGATACAGAGACAGTCCCAGAGACAAGACCAGAGGCCCAAGAGATAGATAATACAGAAGCACTTCCAGAAATAGAAAAAGTGCCAATGCAGCAATTGTTAGCAGAAAAAGAAAAGATGAAAATGGGTGTAGCCCCATTCCCCAGCCGGCTGGAGAAGCCTATAGATCCTATTAAAGATTATGACTTGGTCAAAGACCTAGACACTTTTAAACCAAACTTCAACATTCCAGCAGTTTGCTGATGCTATCTCCCAGCTACCAAAAGAGATTCAAAAGCATCTTTACACGAAGGCGTGGA
>NC_141153.1:7500-55000 GCF_053477565.2 Lygodium microphyllum | reverse complement strand
TAGGAAATGGGGGAGTTGCCCAGCCTTGCTCGTTTATAAAAATGTACATATATATATATATATACACACATACACATATACATATACATACCATATACATATACACATACACATACACATACACATACATATACATATACGTATATATACACAACATCTTGAAAATGAGAGCTATCATGTGGGCAAACCACCCATGCATGTGTATATTGAATATATGTAATATTTTTTGCAAAATGTTGAGAACCACTGGGAGCTGGCCAGGTAACTAGCATATATAGCTTTTAGTTTTGATTAAAAAACACCCTCCCATGGAGGTTCATGCTAGTCTACCAAAAATAACAAAAAACATTCGATGTACACACACACACACAAATATGTGTTTGAGCATTTTTTATTATGATGGATTAACTTGGCATTCAAGGATCTACTCTACACACCTTATGGTACAAAGGCAATGGTACGCTCTTGCTCCCTTTTTTATATTTTCTTTCTCTAATGACACTTACTAGATTTTGATAATTACAAAACCTTTGTTGGTGGTCTACAACTTTGGTTTCTTGTGATACAATGGATTTGGGTTAAACCCATTAACTTGGAGCATACAATGGATGGTTTTTGAAAAAGCTGGCATGATTTTGTAATTTTTTCTCTCTTTCCCCCATAAGCATTTGTAACTATGACTTAATATTGGGTTGCCTAATGATGCCTAAATATTGTGTTACAAAAATAATTTGTGGATCATTGTTTAACCTATGTTTGCCTTAGTACTAAGGTCTTGTATTCCTTTATGCACTTTGTTAATGGTTGATTTTTTAAAAAGTCGACACAATTTTGTAATTTCTCTCTCTCTCTTTAACTAATAAACAATTCAAGCAAAAGGCGCATTTGTAGCCATGACTTTTTATTGGGTTCCCTAATGATGCCTAAACATTGTGTTTGACCTATTTTTGCCTTAGTACGAAGGTCTTGTGTTCCTTTATGCACTTTCTTAATGAATAATCCCCTCTTTATTATAGGTTGCTCATTTGAGAACCTTTTACGAACACTTGGTACCTTGTGCCTTTGGAACCTTCTTTAGGTTTACCTAGATGGTTTACTCTTGTGAATAATGAAAATCTTATGGCTCTCTTATACTCAGTCATTTCACGTCCCCCCCACTGCACAGAGGTTCAACTTGTTGGGCTGCCTACATTCAAGTTTTGAGTCGGTTATACTAAGGGCGCTGCCATTTTTAGAAACCCTCTCGAGATTTTTTATTACAGGTTGCTCATTTGGGTACCTTTTACGGACACTTGGTACCTTGTGCTTTTGGAGCCTTCTTTAGGTTTACCTAGATGGTCTACTGTTGTGAAAATTGAAAATCTTATGGCTCTCTTATACTTTGTCATTGCACATCCCCCCGCCGCACAGAAGTTCCACTTGTTGGGCTACCTACATTTAAGATTTGGGTCGGTTATACTGAGGGCGCTACCATTTTTAGAAACCCTCTTTTGATGAAGGAGATTCTTGGAAGATATGGCCACTTGCAAACTACTCACTCACTGGGGTTTAAGGACCACTTGCTACATTATATAAGCAGACCATGGCTTCTAGGTGAGTGGCATTCTCACTCACTTAGTTTTGTTTACAGTCTTTTATACAGGTATTGTTCTAATTTTTCTTATATGTGGCCGTGGTACTTGCATTTGTGGGGCCATCTACCTAGATAGATGCTATTCATCATTACGGCATAGTTTATCAAACCAGTTTTTGTCATGAGCACTATGATTATTGAATTGGTAAGAATAAATTGACAGTTTACCCTTTGTTTGATTCTGATTATTAACATGTTAGAACAACTGTGGTTTTTTGAATATTTATTACTCTATAGCTAAATGATGTGGTTGGGTTCATTCTTTGTTTTTTGTTTTTGTTTTACTCCTAAAATGATGCAACTGAGCTACCCTTGTATGGGGATATGATTTAGGAGCTATTACAATACTAACCCGTTCATTCTAAATGACTAACTAGGGGGTTATTTATATGGTTTTTTGGCTATATTGTCACCACTAACCCTATTGATATAATAAGCTCTGGACTTTTGCTTTTAATCTATGATACTTTCGGGTTTCGGGCATAACATATTGTCATTAACTCTCTAACCGATAACTTTTCAGCCAAATGACATGGCTAGGTGCTCTAAAATATGGTTCAACAAAAAGAAGATTCTAAAAAATCGCATAATGGTTTCTTTATCTTACCTTAATTAATGATGTCATCTGGGGATAAGCATAGTCTCTATGTCCAAAATGGTTTTTTGGACTAATTAAGGTGGTCAGTGCTAAGGTTTTTGGTAGTATTAAGGCATTAGTCATGGGGACTCCATATACTATTAAAATTCCAAAGTTAGTGATATGGAACTCCTTGCTAGAGATGCCACGACTATAAGATTTTTTGCTCGCCATGTTAGATGGATGGGTGTTTAAAGGAAAGTATATTTGTCTCGCATGATGAATATGGTCCCTTTGTAATACAAGGTATTAGCCTTGCTCTCATGGGATGTTGTCTACGACTTTCACTCAAGCTGGATGGATCTAGACGTTATAGATATGGCCTCTAGCACAAACATTGGCCAATACTTTTTTGGACTTGGTCTTTGTCATGAAGTTCTTAGGACTGACTATGTTTGTTCCCTATTTTTGCAATGGAAGCCACTATACCAACCACATCTTAAGGATCATCATGGCTTTGTTTACTGGTCCTTGCACGATGGAAAGGCCTTTATAGGATGATGAGTTTTCTACAGCATGTGTTTTTCCTATGAGGTATTTTGTGTGTTCCCGGGGGGTCCACCTTACAAAATCATGGATATCACGTGCGTGCAAAGGCATATTTTAAAACCCCTCTGTAACCTTTTTTGCCCTATTTAATATATACCTCCTGTTATCTTTGTGGTATATTATAATAACCCTCCTGTAATTTTAAAATTTTAAGCTTATGCATTTCTCCCCCCCCTCCCTGTATAATTTACATTACAAGATCTTTGGTACTACGCAAGAGTGGATTGCCAGACCCGATGAAGAGAAGTCCCTAACTATGAAGAGAAGTGTTCAATGAGTTTCTAGATTGAGAAAGCAAAATGCCCAATGAATATGCAAAAAAATACACGTGTTAGATATGCAATTGAACTCTTGCTTGAAGAATCAATGACGAGTATCAAAATACAACTAGATGGTGGAGTTGGGAAGAATAAAGGGTTAAAAAAGTATTAATAGCCTCAATTGCACCAGCCTTTGTAAGACCTACAAAATTGAGAGATGTCTATGAGGATCCACCACTACCATATGCCCTTTTGAAGTGGGAAACAACTGAAAACAAAAAGAAAAGAGCGTAGTTGTCAAAATTGGAACCACATGCAGAGGTATATTATAGCCATCCCATCTAATAGAATGGGACAAAGAATAGATGGACAATAGTAGCTGCACTTAAGGAGAGAATATTTCCTTGAGAATAGGTCTGCTAGACCCATCCGATCTTTTTATTTCTAGTATATTCTCCAATCCATAAAAGACAAAATTGGCATGACTTTGAGAGGATTACAAAAGAACACCCTAACTGCTTGAACCACCCAATCTTTCATGAACCATTGGGTGAGCCAAGCTTCAACCATAGGTACACCCCTCAGAAGTCACAAATAGGCCTACTTGAAGAGATAAATAAAGAATGACAGTATTGCATGCTTCACCATATTGATTTGGTGTGATAACCTTGTAAGAGTATCATTTTATGACTCTATTTCGCACATATTTGCATGGCTCATAGGCTTTCAAACCATGGCAACTATGGCTTATGACCATGTGTGCAACCACTCCTTCCACAATTAAATATTATGCTATTCGGCTACACAAATGTTTCTATCCACAAAATTGTCCATTAGTAGAAAGATGGAAGACGCCAAAAATTTTTTTGATAGCTTAGTAACAGAAAAACAGGTCTACTCTCAACATTTCTGCTACACAACTTCATAATGCCAGACTGCATAGGGCTTGCATGAGTCTAGACTTTGCTTTAATAAAGTCTTAAAATAGACGTATTCTAGGTGACAATCTGGCACACTTGGGCACTAAAACCTTGCTTTGATAAATTCTTAAAACAGAACTATGCTAGGTGTGACAATCTAGCACATTTGGGTATTAAGATAGACATTGTCAGAGCTGCAATAATCATTCAGGCCCACTTCTAGCACTTAGTTCCAAGCTAACACAGCCTTTAAATGCAACCCATAGAGACATTTTCTAGCGAAGGACCCTCCAACGACACTTAGCTAGGTATTCAGAGAAAGACCATTCTTGTCCATGGGACATGTGTCGAGGCTTTTGCTGAATCGTCCAGGCCCATTCACTTGAGGCACTGGATGGAGAAGACATTTTATGTGAAAAGTTTCCTTAACATCGTATGTGGCACTTGAAAGCACTCGGTTCAAAAGTAATCTAAAAAACTGGCTCGTCTGATTGTAGATCGTTGTCAAATGTATTTGATACTGCAACTAGAGAGTGGCTTTCCAACCTTGACTGAGAACCTTCATTAGGACAAAGAAAAACACCTATGCAGGTTGAAATCCATGCTATTAGGGCCAATACAGCAATAAGAAGCAACTGTCCATCTTGTAAAACGTAGTGCGGTGAAACACATCAGCCCTTTGCATTGGGCATGCCATGGAGTAAAAAAATAATAATAAAGAAAGCGCAGCATTCCATATAGAGAAGAGAGGCAAGTGTGTCCTTGTGAGATCACTCCATAGTTCAACCCTTGATGCCAAGAGCTCGAAAAAACAGGAGTCCCTACTCAGATTGCAAAAAGTTCTTCCTGTTCTTATGAGACACAAAGTAGAGGCCAACATTAAGAAAATGACGAGTGTATCAACACTGACATTTTGGTCACATCTCAACCACCCTCAGCATTTAGGGTATGAAGCTACAAAAATAATACGCTACTACATGGCAAAGACATGAAGACAATGAGGCTGCTAAATATAAATTTTTGACTTCAATATATTTCCTTGCATATAATTTGAGCACCAAAGAGAACTTTTTTATGCCACCAGCAGGCAAATGGGATAATCGGTACAAAGTTGACTTTGCATGCCAACGAACCTAATAAGGTATCACATGATACAACTCAAGGCAAATATGTTAGTTTTCTCACCATGCACCAGGAAGATTGTAGAGAGTATTACCTGCCTAAACATAGCGGTCACTAAAAAACTGCATTTCAGAAACCAAATTTGAAGCTGCCAACTTTGGCATCCATCACTGTGTCCCAAAATGAGCCAGCATTTCTTTGCTTAGATTTTGCTGCAGCTTTACTCTCCAGTTCTTCAATAGAACCAGGAAACATCTGGACATACAAGCTCTTGAACTTGTCATGCAAATTTACACGGTCTCTTGTGCCTGATACCAGTTGAGCAGAATTTGGCCGCTTCAGAAAGTCTAATACATTGAGAAGATTGCTCCTGCTCAACAGTGTAAAAAATATCAAGTCTATGTTCATCATGAATCAGCCCAAGTTTACAGCAACGAAAAGTCGACAAAGAAAAGAATGATCATGGTGCTGTAACATGTATAAAAAGAAATATGTTCAGCTACACAACTTTCATCTAGTGGAAAGCTATCAATGCAAATCAACAGAAGAAGCTACCTTTGAGCTTTGTACTCCCATGAGCATGATCATATTGAAGCTTAAAATTAGATGGAACAATGGAGCTTTGTACAGATAGGTCTGCATTTAAAAAAAATGAAAAAGATAAGATGGAATCTAAAATATAACTGCCACTGACCTCCTTCACTTAGGCTCCACTTATTCTTGTGAAACTTTTATACCAAAGAAATACATAATACAAACAGTAAAGTGAACAATAGAGCTTACCTGGTCCTGTGTCTGTGTTACTGGCATGACTACCACTACCATAATCTTTTATAAGCCTCTCTTGAAGCTTCAGTTTTTGGAGTATTATATTAGAGGAGTGCTTATTTGCTTCCTTGTTGACCTCTTCGAGTTCGTCGTCACCTTCTGAAGGGGCAGATGCAGATACACCATCCCTCACAATGATATCTGGTGTTTCGCGACTTTTTCGACCGAACTTCAGCAAGCGCTTGAAACCTCTTGCAGGTTCTTTGGGTGGAACGATCACTACTATAGACTTTTGAGAGGAGCCCAACTTCTTTTGTGAGTGAGTGAGATCCGTATCAGAAGAATACTGAACTCCAGAAGAATCCCGAGAAGCAAGACTTCCAATTGGGGACTCCACAAGGGTAGCAGCAGAGGGACTGAAGTAGTCAGGAATGATAGCACCTAGACGCTTCAAACTTGAGCTAGCCGGAGAGGCAGCTTTCATAGGAGAGACTCTGGGCGCATATTGCTCTCCACTTGCTAGATTAGCACGAAATGACGCAGAACCACTTGCTGAGGATGCAATATGCACCACCTGGCCAGTACTCTCGGAGAGAAGTTGAGACAAAGTAGCACTTGGCACTCCCTTTCCAGCTGCTTCATCCCAAGGTGTGTGAGGTACAGAGTCTGGCTCAGATGCAAACTTACTATCGTGACGTTCATTAGTGCCCAATTCCATGGGAAATGAAACAATGTGACAACCCCTCTCAATGTGTGGCAATTTATCATCCTTCAAAAGTTCAGTAGCCTTGGCATCTTCGCATATAGCAAAGAAGCCACCATCTGAGTTATGAGTTACATCAACATCTGACAGCTCTAGAGTCTGTGCTTTCCCTTTCTCCTCCTCCTTGTAAGAAGATAAGGAAGCATATGCAACTGGGGCTTCCACAGGAATGCATTCCCCATCGCTGGTGTCCATGACGCTCCTTGCAGATGCATGAGCCTCTTCATCAGAAATTCTTGTAGGAGTTCCTGGGACATCTTCGTCAGAACTCGTCACTGCTTCGGCCTTCAGTTTTGCAATCCCTGGCCCAGCACCAGGTCCAATGCCAGACCCTTTGCGCAAAAAGGGCTTCATTTCCTGAATAGGAGCAACAGAACTTTGCCTTATCTTGCTCATGATAGGAGCCTCCACTTTTATGTCAGTTTCAGTGCTCAAGAGGGAGAGGGAGACCTCCCCTTCAGGCATAGGAGATGGATCTGTTAATTCACCATCCACAAAACTTTGCCTGGTTTGCCTTGGTCGGGTCTTCTTCTCTACCCTTGAACTTCTTTTGGGTACACTGCCATTTGGTCCTGATTGTAAAGCCTTGCTTGCTCCTGGATGCTGAGCAGGAATCCTAGCATCCTTGGAAAGCACTATCGCAGAGCCCGACAACTTCCCTGGAGATGGTTTCATGTTTTCATTCTTCGGGTCTGAAAAGCAAGGAACCAAGGAGGAAAGAGAGTTCTCAGGGGCATTTGAGGAACTAGGGGTCCTCTGGACCAATGGCTTACCCCAGAGTTCCTCAAGGAGTGGTTTTAGGGGAGATGGAAACTATTCGTCTGGAGCTCCCAGGAGTGCTTGAGTTCTTTTGAGATGCATACACCGCCTTCTTTGCCCTATGAGCTTTTGGTGTCAATGCCTGCTCTTTCACCACTCGGGGTGTTAAGGGAGGAGAGGGAGGACTACTATCAGACCTCGAGTAATCCTTTGTCAACAATGGTTGAAGATTGCCATGCCCAACCATTCCATCCTCCTGCCAACAGATGTCAAATATTCATAACACATTAGAATCTATGGACAAAATCTCATGCCAAAACAAATTCAGCCAGATCTTTACCTGGAGTCTTTGTATATCCCTCAAGTTGGCCTAAAGGGCAAGCAGCTTGGCAGCACGAGCCTTGGCATGAGCTTTGTCATTGAGCTTGGCTGTTTGGGCATCCATCTCCACTTTTCTACGCTCTAGAGTTTCCTCCATCAGTCTTAGTTTGGCTCATCTAGAGTACAGCTCTTAGCCTTTTCTTCACCATCGCTGCTGCTACTGGTGTCCATAACATGGTGTCTCTCTTTACTCTGGCGTTCAGAAAAGTAATTGATACTGCGAATCATGACCGACCCGGCCCGCCGGCTCCCAAATCAACCAACTTGAACCTTTTTTAAAGGAGAGGCAGACCACCTTCTAGGAGAAGCTCTTTGTGAAAGACCTTTGCTTGGGTACCCTTGCGGCGATCTCATTGGGCTTACTGCTGCAAGCTCATCAGGCAGTGGCATTGGGCTTGTACATTGTGAAACTACAGCTTCATTTATAGCAGAACAACCCCCTCTTGTATCACAGTTATCATACACTTGTGAGGGACTCCAAGATACTCCTCCATCAGCCTCTTTGGTTGGATTTGGTAGCTTACTCTGTAACTTCGGCAAGCCATGCAGGACTGCCAATCTGTCAGACGCCCTCTCCTCTCGTGCCGTGAGCTCATAGAACCAATTGCAGGCTACACTGCAAGAAAAAATAGGAAAAAAGCAGCTGTAAACTTGGGCTGATTCAAATAGCTGCTCTCACTAGATACTCCTTGTTCCAGTTCATCAAGGCTGGCCACTTACATAATGCATCTGTTATGATTACTAGCTCATTCGGTTCTTCATAGTTTGTGATAAACTCCTGCACAGAAAGGTTTCTCCGCCTGTCAATGTTGTCCACTGAAAGCCACTCCTGTTTCATACTCAGGCTGCTGTACAGCCAGCCCAGCTCTGAAAAAAAACCAACCACCTGCTCTTGTGTTACAAAAGGAGACCTTGATAGTGATATAAAATTTGCTTCAACTAGCTGAACATAGAGATGGCCCATATAGCTTGCTTCCGGATCACTGTCAAAAATACTTTTTAGAGATGACTCAACAAAAAAATTAGTTACTGACATGCTAAATCAACAATTGAACAAAACAACTGATAGGAACCTTCACCATGTTGTCCTCTTAGATATTCTTGCATACTGGAGAGAAGCATTTGACAAATATTAGCCTATACAACTCACTTAAGAAGGAGGGTAATTCATTTATACCTGTAATCACCTGGAAAGACTGGTATAACTGCCCGACTTGGCCAAACCAAAAGGTCCTTGAGAGCTGCTAGCAAAATATTATGTACATGCCCATTAATTCAACCGTCGAAGGCCTTAATCGTTAAAGGCCTTAATACATGCTGCTACGAACCTGTACTGCAAATATCAATAACACAATCAATTGCTACGTGAAACTAATCTGAATTTGGGCTACTATAAAACTAGAGTACTATACGAGATAAACCCCGTTCTTCCAAGAGACAATGGTTGGAATTTACCTGCTCTCCCAAAAAACATATAGTGGATGTCATTCAGCTCATGTCATTCCACAAAAAAACACTTCAATCCCACAAAAAACACTTGAGTCCCACAAAAATTCAGCTTATGTCATTCCAACTCCTTCCCAAAAAACACTTCAGTCCCACAAAAATCCAACTCATGTCATTCCAACTCCTCCCCACTTTGCAAGGTGGAGGATTTGTTGCCTGCAATCATATGAAAATGGAAAGAATAAGGTCACCTGTGTTATAACATGACTAAAACACAAATTACAACCAAATGGTTCCATACTTACATGATTTAAATAAACATCTAACCAGCAGACTTCAAGAAATCGTTAAAGATTCGATAATCATTTTGATCAAGAACATATCTATCAGTAGCCTCATTGTATGTTAAATGTGACAATGCAATAATTGACTCAATATCAACCATGTTTAAGTCTGTCACATCATAAGAGTATGTATGGTGTCCTTTCACCTTCTGATACCAACCAAGCTGAACCTCCATCCCTTGTGGTCGATCTACCAAGTCAAGACCTCGCTTGTAATCTACATACCTGCCACCTACCTTCTTTCGCATCTTTTGGACTCTTCCAAGATACCATGTACTATGAAGAGTTTGCATCTTCTTCAATTTTGTGGCTTTTCCATTTCTCTTGAAATTTGTGTCTCTGTTTCCACATGTGTCATCGTAGAAATAAACAGCACAATCTGACCCTATTCCAAAGAAATTTCCATTGGTTGTTGATGCTAATTTTCCTTCATTGCTGAAATACACTCCTTGTCTTACCCTTGTCAACCTATCTTTTGATAGTGTTGAGTTTCCATTGAGTTGACTCACCAAAGTAGACTTGAAGATGAATTTCTTGTCAACCTCCACCACGGGCGAGATAGTCTTGTTTTCATCCTCAATGCTTGCCTCATCTAGAATCCCATCCACCTCATGTCGAATCTCACTCAAAGCAATGACCTCGTCATCTCTGTCGCTGCCTTCAATGGGCCTATCTTCACCGCAAGGCTCCACAAAGTCATCGTGCTCATCGGCGTCACCCATTTCAGCATCTATCTTTGACCACATTGATTGTGTATCTATCCAAGGCTCTGTCCGCCATTCAACTCCTTCGATTGTGCTAGGTTTGATCCCCAATGACTCACAAAGATCTTGTGCCCGCTTCAATCCCTCTTTCAATGCATCTATCAACTTTTCATAAGAGGAAACGCTCTCGTAATTCCCAAGATCTGCTTCCAAAATGCCTTCATGCTTGTTCAAATCCTTCCATATGTGTTCTTGTTTCTTATGTGCCCTTGAAAAAGTCACCCCATTTGATTTACATTCATGCACGGTAATCTTGTTCAAGCTTCCAACACAATGCAAAACATCTCCAAAATCAAATGCTCTTTCTTGCCCAACCATACCTCCAATCTTGCTGAAATAAATTTCTGCTGCATCCAATCCTGTGAGATGTAAAGGACACTTGAGATTTGGGAAGAAATCCCGAAACATCTTTATAAGTAGAACCACAAAATGACAAGAAAGCTGGGTATCTGTGTAAGCCTCTTTGCTAATGAAGTTTTTCTTAAGAGTGTATGTAGAATGATGATGAATCCATAATCTCCACAACTTGAAGAAGAAGACCACTTTACTAGCAAGCACCACACGATCTCTCAAGTCTAAATGTGGAGACAAAAAAATGTCTATATAATCAGCAACAACCTGCAAATATGCCCCAGTCCCTTGCATGCTCCTCTCTTTTTTTTGCATTTCTATCATACATTTTTGAACTTGTCTAGAGACAATCACTTGGGCTGCTCTCCAATTTTGCCGATCGTTTCGTTGTATATCTTCTTCTTGTAACTTGTGTTGATCGATAGAGAAATGATTATAGACCAAAGCAACATGATTGAGTGTAATCCAAACTTGTCCAATCGCTAGTTGTCGAATAGGACTATCAAGAGGGTTCACAAGCTTCTTTCCACAATGCACAAAATCTTGATCATGTAGTCCATACACATTGTCTCCTATGATTCTGCCTTTGAGTTTCCATCCATCCCATTTGATACCAAACTTTCTATCACTTTTTCCTAAATAGTCTTCAAGCATAAGCTTGCGACGTCTACTATCACCATCTGAAGCATGTCCAATTATTGGCCCTAGGCAATCCTTCCATTTTGCATTCCACATTTGCTCCACAAGACTCCATTGAGCTTTGATGAAATCGCTATCAAAGCGATTACAAGTGCAATGCACAACAAGAGCTAACCGTGGAAGACTCTCATGAAGCGGGTTGACAATGAGCAGTCTTGCATAATGTCCCACTACGTGATTTTGGAAGGCATCCACTATTGTCTCATATCCTTGTGCTCCATCTCCAACAATGATAACATCATTTGAGGAGCATTGATGATCCTCTCCCTTTCTTCCACAAAACCCAATTAGAGTGTCATCCTTCGCATTCCATCTGCAAAAACATGAAGCTCCACTTTAACATCTTTATTTCCATGGACTTGTTACATAAATAAATTTTAAAACTGAAGCGAAGAGAAATTCAACTAAGTTTTTACCTGATGCGACGCTTGATGGTTGTTTCATCTTCAACAATAATGAATGGCACCCGTGATGCTATTCCATGTTTGGACTTTACATCCTTGTATATCTTTCCAACCATATCAATGATATACTCATGCTCTCCGGATTGAAATTGAGTTGCCTTTCTTCCTTGCCTCCTTGTGGTTGACAAAGATGGCCCTCCAAGGTTTACACTTAGAAAATCATGCCAGCGCGGCCCACCCCATAGCTTTGCAACCTCAAAAATGGTCTTTGAGGATTCTGCATATCTTTGCCCCTTTTTCGATCTTAATGCATTATTTGCAATGTCTTGAAGAAAAGCCCATAAAGCTAATTTGCCACCAAACTTTCCTTGCCTATGAGCCTCAATAATGTTATTGCAAAAACGTTGCACATCCTTCCTATTAATAGCCTCATAGTTTGCTTCTTTTAAAGACCTGATTCTCACTGAAAGCACCACAATCTTTGCCTTCAACCACCATAGTTTTCTCTTGGCCTCTCGCAAGTTTTTCTTTGTCTCAACTACAACGCTTTTAAGCTCTGCACCAGAAAGGTAATCCAATCGCCTTCCTTGACCTGTTTGCCTCTCTCCTCTTTTCTCAATTGCACTACCCTCCCGATACACTCTGCCACGAAAATCAGCGCAAGATGGAATTTTCTTACAATACTCGCATGTGAAACTTTCAAACGGAATTCCAATTCTTGAGATCCGAAGACAGCACACATGCCTAAAGCATCCATCTATCCTGTATTCAACATCCCCATCATATAAAGTAGCTTTTGTATGTGGCTCACAAAACCACTCTTCACCCATCTTTAGGTCTTGGAGAAAAGGTTTTATATCAACCTCACTACCATTAACATCAAGTTTACACTGCCATAATCCCGAACACAGATTTAATAAATGAGAGCTTGAATCACCTGCATGGATGGAAGCCACCTCCGCATGCTCTTTGGTTGATACGAGGAATGCACCCAAAGTTTGTTGACATGGATCCTTTTCAAAATTCTTTTTAGGTCGCCCACTAGCTCCTGTGAAGAGAGAAGATGATTGCTTTATTGTGGTCTTCTTGCTCCATGCATTGATGTGAGATTTTGCATTGATATGTTGTGTTAGGATGGTCTGCAAATCTGAACCTCGAGGACATAGGTGCAGCCACTTCCCATCATATTTGCACACAACTTTGACACTATTTTTATCTTTGTAGTCATGTAAAGTTGCTTCAACCAACTGAAAATCAGCCCCTACATGAGGATACAAAATTTTGATAAGAGTTTAGAAACGTAGCTGACAATTGAATCTGATATGCACAAGCAAAAATCCTTAAAAAAGGAACCAAAATAAGGGACTAAGAATTGTCTTACATGATTCAACAAATATCTTTTACAAAAAAATATTACAATTTACAACATAAAACAAGAAGTTGATTCTTACCTTCATGAGTTCTATTGAAATTATTCATCTCCTCAATAGCTGCCAAGATTATTATTGCATCATCAGAATCATTCTCGTCTTTTGGAGTACTTCCATGAGAACCATGAGTAGAAAATGCATCAAACCTCAAACTTCGGTTAGATAAGTATCGTTTTTGATGTGCTTGACCATCTAGAATGTGAAATCTCATGAAGTTTGACAAGCATGAGTATGCGGATTGCTTGCCACTAGTCACTCCCGATCCATAAGCACTCCCACATTCATTGCACCACACTCGAATCAAAGGTTGGTCATTGACATCTTCCGTGATGAGCTGAAATTTATCATCTCTAGATGGCTTTCTCTCACTCAACTTCTTGCGGACCTTCTCACATTGGAGCTCCCAAATTTTGAGCGCTTCTTGTGTTACTAAAACACTCTTGAGCATGTTGACTCTCCCACCATGATCACCCGCTTCCCTTATTTGATCGCCCTCTTCCATCCCATCCATAGCAGTAGCTTCCATGGAAGTATTTAAGCTTCTACAAACACGCTTTGAGGACCCTCCATCATCCACCGTGGTTGATAACCTCTTTATGCCAACTCGCTTGCTATTCTCAATTTTCCAACGCTCCTCTTGTAATGCATTCAATATGCATACTCCATCACAGTCTTCATCTTCAATAACAAACTCGAATGATTCACTTACAATGCCATCTTGGATGATCTCTTGACGTATATCACTATAAGTGCAATTTGCCATCACTCTGACGTAGCCCAGCACCTTCTTCTTGTTACTCCCATGATCACACACCTTTATGTGAGTCTTTGATGCCATGAATGATCAGATCTCTAATCAAAATAACCATACAAGAGACATGAATGATCAGATCTCTAATCAAAACAACCATACAAGAGAGAATGAGGAAGGAAGAGTAAAAAAAAAGACAAAAAAGACATTGACACACAAACTATTCTCTCTTTTTCTCTCTCTCTCTCAATCTCTCTATTTCACACACACTAATGATGGGAATTGGAAAACTGGAACCTAAATAATATGTGCATGTTAGAATCGAAGATTACCAGCTTTTCAAGAGGTCATGAAGTAGATGCGGGGGATGCAGAGATCGTTGCCACCACCCAAGATGGGAATCAAAGCTATGACGGGTGAATGGCAGGGTGAATGTAATCCAGCTCTGCTCTTTCTCAGGAATTGGAAACTTCTTTACCAGATGTTGGGGACTACTGCAAACATGCACAGTTCAGCAGCATACCATCAAGAAGTAGAGGTCCAACATATCATGCAAGTGGTATAAAACCAGAGCATTAAAAAGCGAGAGAGCAATTCAGCATATCATCAAACACGAGCAGTACACCATATCATCAAGAATTAGAAATCCAACTTATCATCAAGAATTAGAAATCCAACATACTAGTCACATTGCTGGCTGGACGCTTAGATAAGAAAGCATCCAGCTTTGGCTGAGACTTTCTCTTCTTCCTATGAGAAGAAGAAGATTTTTCTATTCTCTTGTTAAGATCCATGGTCTTTTGATCAGATATGTGCACAAATCTACTCTGGAATCCATAAAACCATATCATGTAGAAAGTAAGAGATGATGACAAGATCTCATAAAATAGAGCACTCATATTACCAACGAAACCTTACAAATAGGGCAATCATATTACCAACAAAACCTTACAAATATGAGACATTGCAATTTGTCAAATACATGCAGTACAAAATAATAAAAGAAAAGAATAATGTTTAATATACCTGTGTAGCCCAAAATCTAAAAGCTTCATGTGCCCATGGCGATCTAGTAATAGATTGTCTGGCTTGATATCTCTATCAAAAACAAGTGACAAATCACAAACTAAATCCAAACCTTTCCATGCAGTAAGAATCCAGTAAATGACTTGATGTACATCTTGATATGTTGCCTAACGGCCTACATACAGGAACCCTTCCTGGAGAGGGAAAACAGGATGCAGATGCAGTTTGGTCCTAAGCTAAGGTACCAACTTCAAGAGAAGAAGGCATCAAATTATGCTTGTAATTATGCCAATAAACAAAATGACAATTATTGATGTAGCATGAGACAAGCAAACAGCTATGCTTCAAGCATTCCTATAATAGGAAAAGATTTCAAACCACTCACCAGTCTTTTTCCACTAGTCATCCAATAACAAATGGAGTCACAAGAAAGCCTACCCAACCACAATAGTGTCACACTTAAATTTTTCACAACTTTTTTCAATTGAAGAAATGCTTACCAAGTTCTACGAGTTACATGGTGCTCCTCTCTCGCTTTTAAAAATAACACAAAATGATATCAGCAAACAGTTTTGTGGCATTTTATTGGGTGTGTATAGTTGGTGATTGCTACTAAGACTTTCTTCCAATCGCCTATTCTCACAGAGAGGGACAAATAGTCTCTCACAACCTCCTTTGCTAAAGTTGAGGCCAACACTCATAGCTAAATAACGAACAACCTATGGCTTTATTCCAACACGTTGAAGCTTAGGAAATGCACCACAAGATGTTTCGATATGAACATAGTTAGGTGCATAACAGGAGAAACCTAGATGAGCACCTACTCAATAACGTAGCCAGGCACTGCTTTGCAGAAACTGGCATTGGACATGTTAGTAGAAGAAGATAGTACTTGATGGAGCTAGGCCTTCTAATATTAGACGAGCCATCTCACAAACTATAAAAATTCAACGATCCAAAAAGTTTAGGAAGCTGTAGTGTAGTCTCCCATGAGGGGAACCCAAAGATTCATAAACCCAAACTATGCATGAAGGTGAGAGACATTACTAAAGGATAAATGGTGCCCTAGCTTTTTCCAAAAGACCCCCTACTTGTTATAAACGAGGGCAGCAACTTGGTTAAGACAAGCAGTAACAGAAAAATCCAAGTTTTCATCACAAATAACCGAGAGCATCAAGTAATCAAAGAGAAAAACAGAGAAAAGGATGCACTCAGGCGAGCACATTTCCTGCATTGCAAAGGAGCGTAGCGTCGCTGAACGTCCACTTGATTCACTGGATCGTTTCCATGTAGAAAGAGACACTGAGCCCAAAAGAGAACTTCAATCAGAGAAAAAAAGCTTACCTGGGTACGAGAAGAGCTTAACAGAGTGATCAAGAGAGCAGAAGGCGATGCTGGTTCCAGAAGGGGAGAGAGAGAGAGACTTGTAATGGCGGAGCGGTGGTGTAAGAGGCGTCGAAGTGAAACAATGGGAGACGAGGCGGGCCAAGAATGGATGAAGAGGGTAGCATGCGAATTAGAGGCAATAAGCTGTCGCTGCTTCTGGTGTTCGTGAGGAGGGAAAGGAGGGCAAATTTTTTTTTTTTGCAATACCCTCCCCAATAGAGGGCAGACGATACCTCCGGGGGTTGAACTCACCCACCCATTCACTTTTTTTTTTTTGGCAATACCCTCCCCAACAGAGGACAGACGATACCTCCAGGGGTTGAACCTAAGTCCTTTACTCACCCACCCATTCACTTTAACCACTCGACCAAGCCCCCTTTGGTTTAAAAAAACTTTAAATGTAAATATTAAAATAAATTTTAAATGTAAATAAAAGGAGGGCAATTTTAATGAGAGGAGAGGGGAGGGGGTGGGGAGAGCAATTGGTCTGTCGTGTTTCTTTTCTTTCTTTTCTGAAGAAAGAGAGGCTTCTTGTCGTGGGAGACGTTCCCATTGGGTATGGTGGTCGATAGATACCGAGAGAGAGAGAGAGAGAGAGGGAGGGAGGTACCTACTGGCACTACATTTATTAGTTGTTGATGGTTTCTCACGGGAGGAAAAAAAATCTTCATTTTGGGCTAAAGCTGGGGCTAGTGGACAATGGGCAATGGACATTGGGCACCGGACAATCCTTTGATAATGAGTCGTGACTCATAACATTCCCCCCGCTCTCCACTCCTTAGACTAGTTATCTTTACTACTACTAATAACACAAAAAAAATGACAGGAGATTGATACATTTGAGCATGTCAATTGACATGCAAGGTTTTTCAACACTTGTCAAAGTGACAGGAAAACTTTTAAACATGAGTTGTTATTTGACAGAGAAATTTTTCCATTGCTTTTTTTGACAGGCAAAGTGGCCCTTGATAGGAAAAACAGCCGTCAATTTTAGGCCTTGCATACCAGCCCTAAAGGCTGCACCATCCCCACATGCGTGGAGTTGAGTGAGGGAGTGTTGGTGAGGGGGTTATCGAAGGTGTGGATGGTGTGGTTGCTGAAGTCACAAGACATTAAGTACAGACTCTCTTTCTAAAGGCCCATTATCAACACCTTGTGACCAAAAATCGCCAAATCCAGGTAGCTCTCAAAATGGTTTCCAGTCCAAAATTCCAAATCAATCCTCTTATGAAACAGAAAAAAAGGCAATCAAAGACCTGGAGTAACACCACAGGCTGGGGTTTTCTATAAAAAGGGATTTGTGTATGGTTTATAAAATGAATTTTCTAACTACAATAATGATGAAGATGCCGTGTTTGTTTTTGACTTGATTTTATAGTACTTTTTGTTATATGATGTTGGGAGAGTTTGGTGTATTTTTTAAAAAATGCCTTTGAAATTTAGTAAAAAAATATCCTAGTTCTTGCTTTTATAGGTTTTGTAAGCTCTTGCACATAAGTTTATTTCGAACACTGGTAGAAACCCATCACTGGAGAGAAAAGGAAAAGATTAAGGTTAGGACTTTTTTTTGGCCTTGGTATACGCCTCTGTATAAGTCTCGGTATACGCCTCAGTATTTTTGTATACCTACGCACATACCGAGACGTATAGAAAGACTTATACCGAGGCATATACCGATTTTTGCATCGATAGGCCGTGTCGGTATATCCATAATACCTTGTAGTGTGTGTGTGTGTGTGTGTGTGTGTGTGTATACTAACAACCTAGTTCTGAAGATTTATGGATAAAAATACCCCTTATTTTAATTTCTCAGTATACAATATTTAACCCCCTTCTTTCATTTTAAATCTGTAGGTGAAACTGATATTAAACCCCCTCCTGTTGAGTGCACGTGCTACACCTACGGGCCTATAAGGTGGACCCCCCGGGTGTGTGTTGATAGCTTAAGTTGGATTTCATTAGGCCATCACTTTATATATATTATCATCAATGAGACATTGACTACCTCATCCTTGGGTTAGGGAATAAAAAGGCATCTTTTATTTTGAATGATATGAGACTATGATTATGCGCACTGTAACTCTCCACATTGGTGTTAATAATGGCTATATGATGCAGCTATCACATCCTAAATTTAACCTACTTAAGGATGACTATTGTTCAGTTTGACATATTCTTGGCTACACAAATAGTTATCAATGTGGAGTGCTCCTAGCTATGTTTTGTGGCGATGATTTTCTACTTGCCATTAGGATTTGGTTCTCTGGTTTGCTTTCATGCCTAGCTATTTGGACTTTTTGTAGTTGATATATATGTCCTTCGAGATGCTTTTAGGCTGGGAGTTTGCGGTTGTCTAGCCATTTCATTATAGTTGCATCATAAGAATTTCTCCCAAGCCTAGTGGTAAGTTCTGAAACTTAATTTTAGAACTGTGATTATGGCACTTCAATTTTCCAAATTGGTATTACCATGATGGTTTAATGTTGCAGCTGATAATCATGTCACATTATCGAACTGTCTTACTTTCTATGGAAGACTGTAAGTGTGTAGTCAACTTTCAGACTAGTGAGATCTTGTCTAAGTAGATGGTTTTCAATTTGGAGTGTTCTTTGCTATGTTTTTGGGTATGGTTGGCTACTTGCCTTTAAGATTTAGTTCTTTGATGTGTTTTTCATGCCTATGGATTTGGAATTTCTGCAATTGATATATATATGTCCTATTCAAGAATATATTTTGGGGCTCTCTTGTCATTTATGTTACAAGTTGCACTCTAAGGTATCTCCTAGGTTTTGTTGCTAAGGTATGTAACTTCATGCACACTTATGATTATGGGCGGTGTAGCTTTCCACATTGATGCTACTATAATGACTTTATATTGTAGTTCCAATATTTTTTGACCTCTTAGCTATCTTACCTTTGAGCCATTTGACTTTTGATTTATGGTGACACCTCTGTGCTATTTGATCCCTAACAACAATCTCCATCAACCCACGGTTTTGCTCTAATGATTATGATTCTATCATAGATTTTTAACGTGCACCAACATATGCATGATTTCTTTTCTTTGTTAAGATACCAAGGCATAATTTGATCATTAATGGTAAACACAAAGTTTTTATGGCCTAATTTCTATGGTTTAAATTTTAGAAATTGTAAAAGATTATCACTTTACTAATGATCATAGAAAATAATCTTAGGGTTTCTGGCATATAAAAGTTATTGTTTCTGCCACTCTCTTGCCATAATGTCTCTCTGAGTTGTGCAATTTGTATTTCACGGCGTTTCCCCCCTCCTTTTTTCTATGTGTAGGTGTATTTTGCGATGGTGCCATCCGTGCTCAATTATGTCATGTCTCTCTCTCTCTCTCTCTCTCTCTCTCTCTCTCTCTCTCTCTCTCTCTCTCTCTCTCTCTCTCTCTCTCTCTCTCTCTCTCTCTCTCTCTCTCTCTCTCTCTCTCTCTCTCTCTCTCTCTCTCTCTCTCTCTCTCTCTCTCTCTCTCTCAGCGAGCTCTGTTTTCTCTTCTTGTAGACATGTGTAGGTGAGGACATCCCAAAATCCTCACTCATCATTTGTGGTTATTAGAAACTGAACCATTTAAAGTTCCTTGAAGATGGCGAGGATTTCTCAACAATGTCACTGAGCATGTGTGCTTCTTAATAAGAAAAACAAGTTCAAAAAAATTCATCACAAGTTTGGAGACGTTTCAAAACGTTTATTTATTTTTTCTTTTTTCAAATGTATGAGATTTCTTGCAAGTATGGTTCCTTGTTTGGTATGAGCCGCAATGGAGTCAGGCGCACAACATCACATGAGGTAGTTGGGTGTGTATTTGTGGTGGAGACACACACATATATTACATAGACAATTATTACATAAAAAATTATTTCATACCCTCTCTCTCTCTCTCTCTCTCTTTCTCTCTCTCCCTCTCCTCCTCTCCACATAGACATGCAAGGTTGCAAAAAGGAAGGGAGAAAGTGTACCTAGAGAGCTAGGAACATAGAGAGTCAATCACGCAGGAGAGATGCACACATGAGGTGTAGATCATAGTAGAGCCTAGCGCATATCATTGTAGGAGGAAGTCAAGATGTAGCACATGAGATAGATGAGAGCCATAGCCAAGTGCATGGCTATGGTGGGTGAGTGCAAGAGGTGTGAGTGAAGGGGAGAGACAAGGGAGTTTAAGCTGTCAGGGGTGGTTTTGCAAGTTCAAAAAGTAAAAATCAAATAATAGTAATATCGAGCCAGATCTATATTCTTTATCTTGAATTTGATCACTGAGATCTCTTTCATCATTCCCAATAGACTTTGATCAAAATTTCTCATTGTAAATGGTATAAAATATTTTGAAATAGTTGACACAAATAATCATAAATAAAAATCAATTGTGAGCCTTAAATGAGCTTTACATGTATTTGATGCCATGAGCTAAAAAACACTGTACAAAGCAAATATGTGAGAACTTTTCAAAAGAAGAGATATTTAACATGGTATTTTCGAAAATTTAAAAAAATGTTCTAAATAGTAGATTCGCTAGATACATAGCCAATCACATAGCTATGGTGGGTGAGTGTGTGTGAGCATGTGGGGGGGTGTTATATTAGAAAGAAGAAAGATTTGATGTCATTAGTGCAAAAAGAATGCTCAACAAAGCAAACATGAGAGAAATTAATGTGAACTTTTCAATAGAAGAGATAAATTTAGCATGATATGAGCTTTACATGTATTTGATGCCATGAGCTCAAAAACACTATACAAAGCAAATATGTGAGAACTTTTCAATAGAAGAGATATTTAACATGGTATTTTCAAAAATTTAAAAAAATGTTCTAGATAGTAGATTCGCTATATACATAGCCAATTGCATAGCTATGGTGGGTGAGGGTGTGAGCACGTGGGGGGGTGTTATATTAGAAAGAAGAAAGATTTGATGTCATGAGTGCAAAAAGAATGCTTGACAAAGCAAACATGAGAGAAATTAATGTGAACTTTTCAATAGAAGAGATAAATTTAGCATGATATTTTTTTAATTAAAAAAAGTATTAAATAGGAGGTTCTAACTTTGGCTCCTATGTGCTCATCGACTCTCTTCTGAGGAGAACCATAAACATTTCACATATACTAAGGGCAAATTTAAGGGCCTATAAACTTTGATATTTTTGTTGAGGCCATAATGTGGCTCAAATTGAAGGGCATGATTACTTTATAGTCGCTTTTTCTAAAATCAAGCCAAATGCATGTTGAGGAAATCATTGAATTTGCAAATGATATTGAATGTTTCAAACAAAAGATTCAAATCATCACAAAAATATCAATCAAATGAGTGCTTTGTGTGTTGGAAGTCATGAACACAAAAATGTTGTACATAAAGATTTCTTCTTTGAAGAGTTTGGCATTAGAAAGACCCACTCACAACTACTTAAGTAAGCATAGTACCCCTAGGACCCCCCTTATCCCACAATGTAAGGGCACGTTGGACATATGAATCGGGGTAACTATCAGGGCTCAAACCCATAACCTAGGTTTCAACAACGCGACATTTAAACATTTGAACTACCACCCCATGATATAGGAAATGAATATTGGGAGACCCCCCTCCTACTTGGAGGGGCTCTCAAAAAAAAAAAAAGAGGAAGGGGGAGGGTGGTGAAACTGACCACCACGCCCCCCCCCCCCCCCCCAACTCCCCCCTTTACCCAGCCAACCCCCCCCCCCCTTTAGAGTTTAGCGCAACTCCCCCCCCTCCCAATTGCTGCCCTCTATAGCACTTCACACACACACACACACACACACACTCACCCACTCACAACTCCTCACTTCTCATAAAAGTCCCCCCTCCCCTTCTCCCCCCCCCCCCTCTCTCTCTCTCTCTCTCTCTCTCTCTCTCTCTCTCTCTCTCTCTCTCTCTCTCTCTCTCTCTCTCTTTCTCTCTCTCACAATGCCTCTTTTAACTTTGGATAATGGGAGCTTTATTAGCGCGGTTGATCTAGGAGGTTAGCTAGGGCATAGGGAGCATGTGACTACATGTCCAACCTAGCATCTAATAGTTATGGTATAAGGGAGAGACATGAGAGCACCTACGAGGTGTAGCCAACGATCTAGGACACCATGAGCATAAGTAGCTATGGATTGGATGGGCGGTTAGGTGATCACTCAAGGTTATTTTCTCATGTTGCTATTGGATGAGTAGAGATCTAGAGCTCCCATCCCTCATGCACGCGCATGTTTCAAGGCAATATATCAATGGTATTAGAGCTCGGGTGTGACATAGGAAAGCTCTACTTAAAGCTCGTATCACAATGAGACATTTTAACATTTGAACTACCACTCGATGATGTACAAAAGGAATATTGGGAGACCTCCTTCCTAGTTGGAGGGGCTCTTGAAAAACAAAAAGAGGAGGGGGGAAGGGTGGTGAACCTAAGAACCCCACCCCCCCTTGTGCTTTCCACATGTGCTCTCGCCCCCTCTTACCCATCCACCCCCCCACCTAGCTCAATTGGTTGGTAGAAGCCATCCCTCCCCCCCTCTCAATTGCTGCTCTATATAGGACTGTGCACACACACACACACACACTCACCCACTCAAAAATCCTCTCTTCTCATAAAAGTCCCCCCCGCCTCTCCCTCTTTGTTCCTCTCTCTCTCTCTCTCTCTCATACACACACACACACATACATGCACACACAGCCTCTTGTAACATTGGATAGCGGGGCACTTTGGTTAATAATGTTGGATAGCGGGGCACTTTGTAATGTTGGATAATGTGGCCCAAATTGAAGGGCATGATTGCTTTATAGTCGCTTTTTCTAAAATCAAGCCAACTCCATGTTGGGGAAATCATTGAATTTGTAAATGATATTGAATGTTTCAAACAAAGGATTCAAATCATCAGAAATAAAAATCAAATGAGTGCTTTGTGTGTTGGATGTCATGAACACAAAAATGTTGTACATAAAGATTTCTTTTTTGAAGAGTTTGGCATTAGAGAGACCCACTCACAACTACTTAAGTAAGCATAGTACCCATGGGACCCCCCTTATCCCACAATGCAAGGGCGCGTTGGACATATGAATCGGGGTAACTAGCAGGGCTGGAACCCATAACCTAGGTTTCAACAACGCGACATTTTAACATTTGTGCTACCACCCAATGATATAAGAAAGGAATATTGGGAGACCCCCCTCCTAGTTGGAGGGGCTCTCAAAAAAAAAAAAAAGAGGAAAGGGGAAGGGTGGTACATACACTAACTTCTAGGTTTTGTGAACACCAACCCTTGACGACCACCTCAACTCGGCTTGTCATCCGCCTTTTGTGAAGTTTACCTAAGCTTCAAGCTAAGTAATGCTTTGAATACCACCATCTAAAAGAATTCGTTACTTGGGACTTGATTTACAAAGCTCAAAAACCATGGATTAATGGTTTAAAATAGCCATGAAGTGAGGTGGCCCAAGACACTCCACAACTCACGACTAGGATTTCTTGGAAGCTTGGTTCACAAAGGCTAGTGGCCATACATTAAGGGAAGGGTGAGGTCTAGTAGGGGCTCATCCATATTGGGTTTAAAAACTAATCCTAGATTCTCTTATAAAGACTAACAAGAAAAAAAGACTACATATTTCAAATTCAAATTTCCCACCAAATTTAAACTCACATTGGGTTGGAAAAACCATACCATCAACTTGCTCCTTTGAGATGATTACCATACTAAACCACTTACATTGGCGTAGGATTATGGCATAAGGAGGGCTTGGTAGAGGAGTTAGAAAGAGAGGAATGTGCATCTCTCTCTAGGCAAATAGATTTATTTTTTCTTATGAACGCCTAGCAGTGAGAGAAGAGTATAAATACGTGACTATTAAAAAATTGAGCTTTCTTCCTCTTCTTAGCACCCGATGCACCAATAAGAGATTATAATTAGGCGAATATTGCAGATGTACAAACGAGAGAGAGAGAGAGAGAGAGAGAGAGAGAGAGAGAGAGAGAGAGAGAGAGAGAGAGAGAGAGAGAGAGAGAGAGAGAGAGAGAGAGAGGATGATGATATTATCATCCTTGGAGGCTGAATAAAGCCTATGGGACCAAAAACTTACATGCTACATGCCATGTCCTAAGGGAAGAAGCGACTCTCTAGGTGTGAGAATGGTGGTGATAGAAGTCACGATCAATAACACACGTGTTGTCTAGGACAGAGAGAGGTGTATGGTGTGGTGGGAATAAAGATGCAAGGGAAGCAAGTTTGGATGGGCTCAAAAGCTGGGCACTCTAGTAGGGAATGCTGCTTGGTCTCACGAACATGCATGGGGCATAAAGTACATAGACGAAGATACTCATTGCCTTGACCCCAACACTTGGTGTCTCTTCACAGATGAATTCCAACCAAAGTACAAATTGCCGGTAAGGGGATGGGCTCTACCCTGTATGGGTGGGTGCGAGACCCTCTCCTAGAGAAGAAGATAGATTTGTCATTGGAGGCAATTTGGGTAGTGTAGTGGGTGAATTGTGATCCTCCAATTGTCTCCCACTTGGTGAGACACTGACATTGAAAGAAAGCCCCATTAACCATGGGATCTAGTGAGGCATCTTGTAGAAGGTGTCTTGTATCCCATTTCCAAAGCCATTTTTTGGTGTCTTGCATCGACAAGGAGCCTTTACTAAGCATAATAAAATTTTGCAAATGACGAATACATCACAAACCAAAAATATTTTTAATAAATAAATACATATATTTTCTTGAGAGAGGGACTAGGGCCCTTTAGCTTGCATAGGAGGAGCAGCTGGTGCCCAAATACCTTCATGCAATGGTATGTGCAAATGTACAAAGAGAGAGAGAGAGAGAGAGAGAGAGAGAGAGAGAGAGAGAGAGAGAGAGAGAGAGAGAGAGAGAGAGAGAGAGAGAGAGAGAGAGAGAGAGAGAGAGAGAGAGAGAGAGAGAGAGAGTAGTAGCTCACATGTTATCTAAGCGTTGCGTATGCGCGGTGTGTCTAAGAGAAAGAGAGATGGGACCATGTGGTAAGAAAGTAGGGTTGATGGTAGAAAGAAGTTAACATTTATAATAACCTTTTAACAGAACCATCATAGCTATTTTCCTTCGCTATTATATTGATGTGGCATTAATATAATAACCTTTAGGCCGAAGGCTATGACAAAGGTTTCCCCACCTTTTAATGGCCGTCTCCCTCTCTTGTCCACCTCCTCTCTCACCACTCTCTTTGTTCTCTTTCTTTTCCCATGTTCTCCCCCCCTCCGATGGTCCTCCTCTTATCTCCTCCACCTCCACTCTCGCTCCTCGCATACTAGAAACCTACCCCTCCCCGCACCCGAGAGAGAGAGAGAGAGAGAGAGAGAGAGAGAGAGAGAGAGAGAGAGAGAGAGAGAGAGAGAGAGAGAGAGAGAGAGAGAGAGAGAGAGAGAGAGAGAGAGAGAGAGAGAGAGAGAGATGGTCACTAAGGAACTACTAAAAATGGAAAAACCTAGCACCTTGTTATTGCTTCCCTCAAAATTTGAAGAGCAAGGGTGTCCAAAGCAACATCATGTGTCCCTCATTTGGATATGTTGAACCTTTGCATCCACTTCTTAGTTTGTTGAACCTTTCTATCCATGTACTAATAAATAGGAAACACACTCTTACTAATTTGGGTGCCTTACTAGCACCATCATCAGGGTGCCCTATTTTGGCAATTCTTTTTTCCTCTTCTTAGTGCCTCACTGAGAAGAGAGTATAAGGTCTTTGTTCCACGAGGACTGAAATAATGGAATTCTACAGACTTAGTCACTGAAATTACGCCTTCTTGAAATTGGACTACCGCATTTCTTGGAGTTCAAAACTGACTCAAGTAGTAGATGTATTTTTAGTCATTTTTTCCCAATCTATTTGGACATGCAGGCTAAAGTCCAAAACGATAGACATGGGCAACATGTTTGATGTGTCGTTCACACACTTGTAGTGAGGGAGACAATTTTAAATTGGAACATCTTTAGAGGCATAAACTTATTTGATTCATTTCACATAATCATATTTGATTGTGTGTCCTCATATTTGCTACCTTGAAGTGACTTATAAACCACCTTTGAAAATTGAAGTCAACATTTGTGTAGCACAAATTCTCACACTTTCTTTCTCTCAGTCATACACACACACCCTCTCTCTCACATAGACACACACAACCACACACAACCTTTCTCTCTCATACTCTCTCTCTCTCTATCTATCTCATACATATACACACATACCCCCCCTCTATTTCATACACACAAACACACTCTCATATAAACACACACATAGACCCTCTCTCTAAATGCTCTCTCTCTCATAGGCACGCGCACACACACACACACACACTCATTGTCTTTCCAACACACACTCTCTCTAATTCCCCCCCTCTACACACATTCTTTTTCTCTCATAAGCATACACTCACATACTCTCTCTCTCTCTCTCTCTCTCTCGCACACACACACACATACACACCCATGCTCTCATATCTATCTTCTCTCTCTCTCTCTCTCTCTCTCTCTCTCTCTCTCTCTCTCTCATACCACCCACCATATATTTCAACACTATTGTATCTATTCATGCACAAAAACACACACTCTCTCTAATTTCTCATACTCTCTCTCTCTCTCTCTCTCTCATACTACCCACCATATATTTCAACACTATTGTATCTATTTGTGCACAAACACACACACTCTCTCTAATTGCTCATACTCTCTCTCTCTCTCTCTCTCTTTCTCTCTCTCTAAACCACATGCACCCTCTCTCCCATACACACACTCTCTCCTTTTCTCTCTTCATACACTCGTTATCTCTCTAATGGACATGCACACTCTCTCTCTATCTCATACAGATACACACATATTCCCTCTCTATTTCATACACACACATCATCTCTCTAATAGACACACACTCTCTCTCTCTCTCATACCACCCACCATATATTTCAACACTATTGTATCTATTCGTGCACACACACACACACTCTCTCTAATTTCTCATACTCTCTCTCTCTCTCTCTCATTTCATACACACACTCATTCTCATAAGGCACCCACATTCCAGTTTAACACATGTATACACTCTCTCTAACACATACAACCTCTCTCTTTATTACACACACACCCTCTCTCTCTAGATTCTCTTGTTATCACACACGAACAAACACATACTCTCTCTGTATTTTCTCATACACACATACTCCCCTCTCTAGATTTTCTTACACACATAGCCCTTCTCTCTGAATCCTCTCTCTCATACTTGCGCATGTGCACGCACACACACACTCGCACTCTCTCTTATACTCTCATAAAAGCACACACTCACATACTTTCTCTCTATCTCTCACTCACTCACTCACTCATACACACTCACACCCACACTCCCATATATACTCTCTCTCTCTCTCTCTCTCTCTCTCTCATACCCCCCCATTATAAGTTCAACACTGTCATACCCATTCGCACAGACACAAACACACTCTCTCATACCCGCTACCACAAATACAACACTCTCATACCCATCCTCTCTCTCTCTCTCCCTCTCTTGTTGAGATATCGAGCTCCACTCGTGATACGCCAAGGTGACCGTTGTGTATTTATGTCACCGATTTGTCAGTTGCAGACGCGGTTGGTACACCACCCATGAATAATAGCTACATGATAGCTATCCTTATCTACTCTAGTTCATGGCTCAGTTAGTATGCCACCTTAGTTAGTTGAGCTTGGTTTGAGACCCATATATAGGGTTCTTCTATTTCTTTGTACTTGAGTTCTTTTGGCTTACACAACTAAGAAGAGGAAAACTGTTTTCAGCCTCCACCATTGTGTGTATTCCCCCATTGTGCAAGCAAGAAAGCTTCAAGTGAGACTCCTTTCTTCTCTCCCACAATCTTGACATGGTATCAGAGCCTTGTTCGTGGTAAGGAGCTCAAGAAAGCAAGCCAAGCTCGCGGTGTTCTGGTAAGAGGAGCAGTGTTGCTTTCATTTTCTGTTTGGGAGCAGATCTTTGCAAAGCACAACCGGAAAGTGCAGGAGTGCATTGTCTCAGGTTGAGACGCCCTTCGTAGTGAAGCAAGAGGGCAGTATATGCTGCGGGATAGGGCTTTAGCCCTTGGCGACCTTGTTTTTTTGATTTGAGGCCATTTCGGGGCCTGTTTTGGAGGCGGAAGTTTTCTGCACGCACTCAGGAAAAGGCCCAGTTTTATGCTGTGCGACCACTGTTCTACAGGTCGGTGAAAAGTTACTGTAGAAATTGCATTGTATGCCTGTGCGCAGAGACATTGGGAGTTACAGAATCATCCCTGTTGCCTGTTGATGCAAAATCGTCACTAGGAAGTGACTGTGTGGTCAAATACCACTTTCGTCAGTTTTGCAGATTTGCCCTTGTGAGGCTGAAGCTGTGTTCTTTGCAGTGACAGAATTTTTTGCAGTGTTCTGTAATGGCGTCTGATTCTCTTTCACAGATTGTCACTGAAAAGCTTGACAAGAACAACTTCCAAGCATGGAAGTTTAGAATGACAAATTTCCTTATGGGAAAAGGATATTGGGAATTTGTTGCAGGAAATGAAGAAGAACCAGTTCTTCCTGATGTTCCCAATCAACAGCAAATGCAGGCATTCAAAACATGGCATGAGAGAGCCAGGAAAGTTATGTATTGGCTGTCTATCAGTATTTCAGACTCTATGATTGTGCATATTCAGGATACAAGTACACCAAAGGAGGCATGGGATACTTTGTCAAAAATTTATAGCACAAATACGCAAGCCAGGAAAATGCAGCTCAAGCAAGAGTTGCATAATGTGCAAAGAGAAAGTATGAGCATCAACGACTACCACATGAAGGTGAAGAAGATTGCAGATGCACTTGCTTCCATTGGGTCGCCAGTGGAAGATGATGATTTAGTTTCCGTGACCTTGAATGGTCTAGGAAAGGATTATGCACAGTTCCGAACATCCATTTCCGTCCGTGAAAGATTTTCTGATTTTGAGGAGTTGATTGCTCTTCTAATTTCTGAGGAGCAGAGAAATGGTGGTGCATCTTCTTCAGGAGGAACTTCAAAAGAAGCTGTCTTCTACTCAAATGCTGGAAGAGGTAGAGGCAGAGGTAGAGGAGGCTGATTTGGAGGCCGTGGTAGAAATCAGAATATGCAGCAAACTCAAGAAAACTAGTCCTATGGAGGAGGACGTGGTAACTCTAGAGGCAGGGGGAGCCAAAGAGGTCGTGGTGGATGGCAAAGAGGCCAAAATGCAAACAGTAATGTTGAATGCTACTACTGTGGTAAAATGGGTCATATGGCTAAAGACTGCTATAAAAAGCAGAATGACATCATGAATGGAAAATTGCAACAAGGAAATTATGCATCTTCTAGTAGACAGGGTGATGACAGAAATGAGCACTTGTTTATGGTGCAGCACATGAACAATTCTGTGACAAGTGCAGAAGAAAGCAATGATGTATGGTATGTTGACTCAGGTGCATCAAACCACATGACAGGTCATGCAGAATGGATGGAGGATGCAAGAAAAATGGAAAAACCAGGATTTGTGGAGACTGGTGATGATACTGCACATCCTATTGTGCAGATTGGAAAAATTCCCTTGTCTATGCAGGATGGGAAAAAGAAATACCTGTCTGATGTATTTCATGTCCTGAATATCACCAAGAATCTGGTTTCTGTTGGTCAAATGGTTGAGCAGGGCTTGCAGGTCAGATTTAATCCTCATGGATGCTTTGTTGAGGATATGAAAAATAAAGGTCGCTTGATAGCAAAAGGAAAGAAGAAGGGCAGAATGTTTACATTGGATGCAGATATGTCTGAATTGAGTGCAGCAATGTTTGCACATGGGACTGGTGTAGTTGCAGATATTGATATCTGGCATAAACGCATTGGTCATGTTAATGTACAGCGACTTAAATCAATGCAGGCCCAAAATATTGTTGCAGGATTGTCCAAATTCAAGGTTGCAGAAATGCATAAGGTATGTGAAGCCTGTCAGTTTGGAAAACAGGCAAGGAAACCATTTCCTAGACATGTTCAAGAGAGTGAGAAGCCATTGGAATTAATCCACTCTGATGTGTGGACTACTAAAGCTGCATCTCTTGGAGGCTGTCATTATTTTGTCACTTTTATTGATGACTATAGCAGAAAAGTTTGGGTGTATTTTATGAAAAAGAAAAGTGAAGTTTTTGGGCATTTCAAAACTCTTAAAGCTATGGTTGAAAAAGAAACAGGCCTGCAGATAAAATGCCTAAGGTCAGATGGAGGGGGAGAGTACCTCTCAAATGAGTTTGCAAAGTTCTTGCAGGAGCATGGCATAAAGCAGCAATATTCATGCAGTTATACCCCACAACAAAATGGAATTGCAGAAAGGAAAAACATGCATATTGGAGAGGTATCTCGTGCCATGCTCAATGAAAAAGACTTGCCAGATTTTTATTGGGCTGAAGTAGTTGCTACAGCAGTCTACATAATGAACAGGACTCCCACTACAGCAATACATGGGATGACTCCAGAGGAGAGGTATACTGGTAGGAAACCAGATATTTCTCATTTGAAAATTTTTGGTTGCATTGTCTATGTACATGTGCCAGATGAGTTGAGATCCAAGTTGGATCCAAAAGCTGAGAAGTGCATCTTTATTGGTTACTCTCTGCAGCAAAAAGGGTATAGATGCTATAACCCTTCTACTCATAAGTTTACAGTGAGCAGAGATGTTGTTTTTGATGAGATGAGTAGCTGGTATAAACCAGTAAATGTGATTGATGATGTAGATGCACAAAATGGTAATGCTGCACAGAATTCAGAGCAGCAGTCACAAAATATTAGTGGACCTGGAGCGTCCTCTAGCAGTGGTTCACATTCTTCGCCATGGACAGGCAGATTGAGATTAGGAGAATCTTCTCAAAGTAATGTAGATAGTGGTATGCAGGTATCACGAAAAGGAAAAGAGAAGGTTGATCAGCCCATGTTTGATGTGAATGTAGGTCACTCTTATGTGGATGGTGAATCCAGTGGCTCAGAACAGAGCATTGATGATGAGTTGGGTATTCCTTCTATTGTTACACCTGGAGTAAGGAAGACCAGGGATGTTTTGAGAGCACCCGGGAGTGAACCTACTTTGCGCAGGTCTACGAGAGCTAGGTATCCTGTGGATAGGCTGAAATATGATGGATTTACAGCCATTCACTATGCATATATGGTCAAAGTGATACAGGAACCAGAACCCACTTCTTTTGAGCAAGCCATGGGAAAAGAAAAATGGGAGAAAACCATGGATGAAGAAATGGATGCCTTGGAAGCAAATGCTACATGGGAATTGGTACCTTTGCCTAAAGGTAAAAATGCAATTGGCTGTAAGTGGGTTTATAAGGTGAAGCACAATGCAGATGGTTCTGTGAACAGATACAAGGCAAGATTAGTAGTCAAGGGGTATGCACAAACATATGGCATTGACTATGAAGAAACATTCAGTCCGGTTGCAAGGATGGCAACCGTAAGAGCAGTCATTGCTATGGTTGCATCAAAGGGATGGTCTTTACATCAGATGGATGTAAAGAATGCCTTCTTGCATGGTGATTTGCAAGAAGAGGTCTATATGGAGCAGCCACCAAGTTATGTGCATGCTGTTCATCCTGAGTTTGTTTGCAGGTTGAAGAAAGCCTTGTATGGCTTGAAGCAAGCACCTAGAGCATGGTCTGACAAGATAGGACAATATCTTGTCACTATTGGCTTTCAGATTTCCAAGGCAGATTTCTCACTTTATGTGAGAAAAACAGAGAAAGGTATTATGCTACTTGTCATTTATGTTGATGATTTGATTATGACAGGTGACAGTGATGAAGATATCCTTCATATGAAAATGCTATTGAAGCAGAAGTTTGAGATGAAGGATTTGGGAGAGTTGCGTTATTTCTTGGGCATTGAGGTGATTAGATCACCAAGTGGGATACAGCTCTTGCAGAGGCAGTATGGATTGGACATGCTGTCCAAATATGGGATGACAGGCTGTAAGCCTATTTCAGTTCCTTTGGAGCAGAATGTGAAGCTGAGCACAGATGTAGGTGAGCTTCTGGAAGACCCTACTATGTACAGACGCATAGTAGGAAGCTTGATTTATATGACTATTACTAGGCCAGATTTGAGCTATGCTGTTGGATTGGTAAGTCAGTTTATGCAGGCTCCAAGGAAACCACATTTGGATGCGGCTAGATGCATACTCAGGTATGTGAAGTCCACATTGCAGTATGGACTATTTTATGAGATTGGGGTTCAGATACAGTTGCATGGATACACTGATGCTGATTGGGCTGGTAGTATCTATGATAGACGATCTACCAGTGGATATGTGTTCTCTTTTGGGAGTGCTGCAGTCACCTGGAGCAGCAAGAAACAGCCTACAGTTGCCTTGTCGAGCACAGAGGCTGAGTACAGGGGTGCAGCAATGGCTGCATGTGAGGTAGCTTGGTTGCATAAGCTACTTTATGATATGCATCAGTCTACAGATGGGCCAGTTGTCATTTATTGTGACAACATGAGTAGTATACACTTGGCAAATAACCCAGTCTATCATGCTAGAACAAAGCATATTGAGGTGCATTATCACTATGTGTGAGAGAGGGTTTTACTAGGTCTTATTGATCTAGTTTATGTCAGCACAGAGGATCAGGTAGCTGACATATTCACGAAGGCATTGGGCGCAGAGAAGCTGCGCAAGTTTAGAGACCTGCTTGGTGTGCAGGAATTGGGATTGAGCTCGAGGGGGAGTGTTGAGATATCGAGCTCCACTCGTGATACGCCAAGGTGACCGTTGTGTATTTATGTCACCGACTTGTCAGTTGCAGACGCGGTTGGTACACCGCCCATGAATAATAGCTACATGATAGCTATCCTTATCTACTCTAGTTCGTGGCTCAGTTAGTATGCCACCTTAGTTAGTTGAGCTTGGTTTGAGACCCATATATAGGGGTCTTCTATTTCTTTGTACTTGAGTTCTTTTGGCTTATACAACTAAGAAGAGGAAAACTGTTTTCAGCCTCCACCCTTGTGTGTATTCCCCCATTGTGCAAGCAAGAAAGCTTCAAGTGAGACTCCTTCCTTCTCTCCCACAATCTTGACATCTCTCTCTCTCTCTCTAACACACACACACCCAAACTGTTATACAGCCCCAACATAAATTCAATATTATCATATCATAGCCATCCTCTCTCTCTCTCTCTCTCTCTCTCTCTCTCATATACACTCTCGTAGCCATCCACACATATACACTCCCTCAGTCTCTCTCACACGCTTCCACACACACACACACACACACACACACACACACACACACACACTTCTTTATCTCTCTTTCCTCCTCTCCACATAGACATGCAAGGTTCCAAAAAGAAAGGGAGAAAGTGTACCTAGAGAGCTAGGAACATAGAGAGTCAATCACACGCAGGAGAGATGTGCACATGAGGTGTAGATCGTAGTAGAGCCTAGTGCATATCATTGTAGGAGGAAGTCAAGATGTAGCACATGAGAAAGATGAGATCCATAGCCAAGCGCACGGCTATGGTGGGTGAGCGCAACACGTGTGAATGAACGGGGAGAGACAAGGGAGTTTAAGCTGTCAGGGGTGGTTTTGCAAGTTCAAAAAGTAAAAATCAAATAATAATAATATCAGGCTAGGTCTATATTTTTCATCTTGGATTTGATCACCGAGATTGCTTTCATCATTCCCAATAGACTTGGATCAAAATTTCTCATAATGGTATAAAATATTTTGAAATAGTAGACACAAATAATCATAAATCAAAATCAATTGTGAGCCTTAAATGAGCTTTACATGTATTTGATGCCATGAGCTCAAAAACATTGTACAAAGCAAAATGTGAGAAATCGGTGTGAACTTATCAATAGAAGAGATATTTAACATGGTGTTTTTGAAATGAAGAAAAAATGTTCTAAATAGTAGATTTGCTAGATACATAGCCAATCGCATAATTATGGTGGGTGAGTGTGTGTGAGCATGTGGGGGGGGTGTTATATTAGAAAGAAGAAAGATTTGATGTCATGAGTGCAAAAAGAATGCTCGACAAAGCAAACATGAGAGAAATTAATGTGAAATTTTCAATAGAAGAGAGAAATTTAGCATGACACTTTTTAAATTAAAAAAAAAGTGTTAAATAGGAGGTTCTAACCTAGGCTCATGTGTGCTCGTCGACTCTCTTCTGAGGAGAACAATAAATATTTCATGTATACAAAGGGCAAATTGAAGTGGCTCAAATTTAAAGGCATGATTATTTTATAGCTTTTTTTCCCTCACTAAGAGGTAAAACGCCAGATGGTCACGACTCACGGGCTCCAAGCCCTTGCAAGAAGAGCTTAATTCACTCGAGTAGGTGGTGTCCTAATTCTTTGCTCCAAGATGGAGTTTATCCATCAATTTAGACATCACGCCTTCCTTCTTCACATGGTCGTTGCGAGGACCTTCTTCGATTGGGTGTCCTGCGGTATCGGTGTAGGTAGCGGAAGGGGTTTCCTTGTGAGGATCGATGCCTGGGCTGACAGGCCTGGGCTTAGGGTTTTCCCCATGCGCAGCAAACCCTGGCTGCATGCCTTCTGTGGGCCATTCATCAGCCCCCGCATTTGAGTACGCGCCATGGCCGGCCTTCTGCCCCGTTAGGAAATCCTTCACCTTGTCGATGAGACCTGGTGATCTGTGCTGCGCCGTGTGAGGGGAATCGATGTGCTGATCGGCCACAGGGTGCGTGGCTTCGTGCGCTTCTTTTGCCTCGTGATGGAGTCCACCACACCATGCGGCACTTCCTTCCCCTTCCCCTTCCCCATCCCCATCCCCACCATGCCTTCATCCCCATGGCCACCGTGCTGCTGTTGCTCTCGTCTGCGACGCTCAGCCTCATCCCTCGACTCCTGGACCACGGCGCTCACATCTCGCCCAACACCAGATATGCCACCATAGCCTGCTTCTGTGACGGAGATGGGCTTGTCGATATGGAAGCTGGGGCCTTGTTCCTCCTCCTGCAGGTCGGGCGAAGGCGACGGAGGGATCGGAACGGCGGAGGTGGTGTATTTCTGGCGGTGGGAGGGGGCATCAATTTCTTGGAAGGTGACCTCGTTTGCGTCTGTGCGTCGGAGGAGCTCGTATTCGTATTCTCCCTGATCAGACATGGGGGCAACACAAAAGAGAGAGAGTGTGTGTACGATGGTGGTGGTGGCACGTGTGAGTAAGATGAGAAAGAGACTAGGGGAAGTTTATACTCTAATCACGTCGAAACGCTTCCGACACGTAGGCGTTATCTCTCCACCGCCACGCATCAGGATATTTGGCACTTGCAGATTTTGGGAGTTTCGGCAGCACACGAGTTTTGTGAAACCAGTGCGAGAAGACGGTTTTACGAAACAAGGCAACATATAATTTCAATGTCAATTGTACAGATGCTTGTGACAAGTACTTTAATGGTCATATATGTGAGCCTGCAAAAGAGACGTAGAGAGAAGCTAGAACAGAGACCAAGAGAGGTTTTTCTCCCCCGTGCATAAATAATGCCTATTGTTGCTGGGGCATCTTCAATCTTTTGTACATGCACATCTAATAATAGTTTTACTCATGTCGTGAGCCTCCAAACCTCTTCTTCCCAAACTCTCTCTGTGCGAATTCATGCAATCCTATATTGAACAATTGGTATCAGAGCAGGTTTTGTCCAAGCTCTATCAGAATTTCAGAATCACACTTTCGAATTTCGTTGCCGTCTGAACTTCTACTACCACCATCGCCGTCTGAATTTCCGCCATCGCTGTCTGAATTCAGAATTTTGCAGCGTTTCAGAATCGTTGCTTCAGATTTTTACATGAATCAGAATTTTGCGTTTCAACGTTCATATTCCATTTTGAAGTACATCAGACGTCAGTTGGTGTGCGGCAACGTTCAGCACATTTCGTTAGAATCAGAATTCGCGTTCTGCATTTCAAAATTTTGCATATGTCAGCGTTTCAGATGTCAGAATTTCGCAGGTTTTGGACTTTCATGTTTTAGAATTTTCGTCAGCGGCAGCGTCCGTCAGATTTTCGAGTTCATTAGAATTGCGTCAGAATTTCGCAGGCATCGACTGTCGTGAAACATCAGAATTTTGCGTTTGTTCGTTGTGAAAAGTTCGCGTTCAACAGAGTTCGTCGTGCATCAGAATTAAAGAATTTTATAATGAATTTCACATTTTAGATTTCGTCGTTCGTTAGCAATTGGATTTAGGCTCTTTGTCTTTTTTGTGCAAAGATTTTGGCATAGCGATTTTCTACAAAACAGGCATTGTATAATCCTCTATAGGTTGTGCTCGATTGCACAGGTTGTCGATCGCCATGCCTGATAGCAGTGATGTATTCAAGATGCTGTATGCTGAGGACAAATTGGAAGGATCAGACAGTTATCCTATGTGGGCTTATATGATGCAACATGTGCTTGTTTTAAAGAGTCTTTTCAATATTGTGAACAATACTGATGTACATCCCAGTTCTGATGATATAGGGTCTATTTAGAATGTTGTAGTTACTAGCAGGTCCTCTGCTGATTGTAGTGTCTACAACTGAGCAGGCTCGTTGGGATAGTAAAGATGCACAGGCTCATGCCTTGATTGCGCTTTCTGTGAAGCGTGTTATTACTTCCCACATTCGCTCAACAAAAATAGTAAAATGGACTTGGGACATTCTAGCTCGTTTGTATGCATGTTGCAATGAGGCAAAAAATTGCATTTCTACGTAAAGAGTTAGAATCGAAGATTATGCTAGAGGAGGATGAAATGGATACCTTTTTGGCTAGCATTAAAGACATAAATGAACAGTTAATTGATGCAGGTGAAGTTATTCAACATAATAAACTTGTGCAAATTGTTCTTGATGCATTGCCCAATTCATACCAGACTTCTGCCAGTACTTGGAGACTTATTTCGCAGAGTATTGAGGATGTTAAATTTGATGCGTTGGTCACCTTGTTGTTGCAAGAAGCCCAGTCTAGGAAGAACATGGATAAGCAATCTTATATGGATCAGGTCTTTGTTACTGCTCAAAGAGGGAGTGGCAATAACAATTATGCCACTTCCAATGTTCCTTCTGTGGGTAGCAGGCCACCTACATCGAATGTTGTTTCTAGCAACAATGCATGTGGAAAAGTTGGTGATTAAGGCAAGAAGAAGATGTTAATGTTTTTATTGCAAAGCCAGAGATCATTTGATCAAGCAGTGTCCAAAATTAAAGGCTTAAGAGGCTAAGAAAAAGGCAAGTGGATCTTCTACAAATGCAGCTGTTGTAGAATCAGCCATGACTACAAATTCTGCAAATGATATTGATGCAGAGTGGGATTTTATTGCACAATGCACTTACAATCCTTCTGTCCATGATGCATGTATGTGAGCTGTTGCAGATTCACATGTATGGTACTTTGATAATGGTGCTACAAAGCACATTACATCACATTGTGAGTTGTTTGCTTCCTTTAAGGTTGTCCCTAAAGGAAATACTGTCACTTGTGCTAACAATGCCTCTTGTCCGGTTCAGGGAGTTGGAGAAATTGTGCTTATTGCTGCAAATGGTAGTTCTTTCACACTTGAGAATGCCCTTTATTTACCTGGAATCAAGAAAAAATTGCTGTCTGTCTCTACATTTGCGAGGCTTGGTCTTGTTGTCACTTTTGTGAATGACAGATGTATTGTTCATGATCTCAGTTCAGGTGATGAAATTGTGGCATTGGGCACTTTATGTCGTAGGCTGTATAAGCTCAATTCGTATGACAAGTGTCAGTAGAATTTTGCAGATGTAGTTATAGTTTCGAAGGCTGCTTCGAATGCAAAACTTTGGTATGCTCGTTTTGGTCATTTGAATTTTGCTTGTTTGATGCATTTGCAGAAATCCGATATGGTTGCTTCTCTACCACCTCTCGAGGCACCATCTAGACATGCATGTGAAGGCTGTATTTTGGGTAAGATGCAGCGTTCTAAGTTTCCAAAGGATGGTTTAGTGCGGGCTACACGCAAGTTGCAGCTTGTACACAGTGATGTTTGTGGTCCGATGCAAAGTCCCTCTTTCAGTAATTACATGTACTTCGTGACTTTTATTGATGATTACTCTAGGTATGCATGGGTAAGTCCGCTTAAAGCAAAGTCCAAAGTGTTTGTGTGCTTCAAGCAATTTTGTTCATGGCTGAAAATGCATCTGGTTGTACTGTGGGCACCCTTCGTTCTGATCGAGGGGGGGAGTATATGTCTAAAGAATTCAATGCATATCTGGGGAGTCGTGGGATAAAACACCAATGTGCAGTGCCTTATACTCCGTAGCAAAATGATGTTGTAGAGAGAAAAAACATGACATTTATAGAGATGGCACAATGTATGGTCAAGAGTCAAGCTTTACCACATGATTTCTGGCTTGAGGCTGTCATGTGTGCTACATATGTACTTAACATGTGTCCCACAAAAGCTTTGCAGTCTATTACTCCTTATGAGGCATGGCACGGAAAAAAGCCTTCCATTGGTCACATGCATGTTTTTGGTTGTTTGGCATATGCTTTAGTGCCAGAAATACAACGTAAAAAATTGGATGATAAGGTTGTTAAATGCATTTTTGCTGGTTATAGTGCTGAGAGCAAAGGTTATATGTTGTATCATCCGCAAACCAAACATATCGTGGTTTCTCGAGTTGTTGTTTCTGGGGAAGGCTAAAGAAAGCATTGTAGGGATTGAAGCAAGCACCACGTGCTTGGTATGAAAAAATTCATGCATATCTGAAAGTACCTTGTACGTAAAGAAAACATGTGACGTTTTTCTTATCATTGTGTTATATGTTGATGTTTTGCTGCTTACGGGACCGCATGAGAAACATGATGTTGATTTAAATTCAGTTTTTGAAATGTCAGATTTGGGCCTCTTGCATCACTATTTGAGGATTCAGTTTAAGCATGTTGATGGAGGTATTGCCTTGTGTCAAACACAGTATATTGAGGCATTGTTGCGCAGATTTGATCTTGCTGATTCCAAACCTGTACCTACACCTATACAAACGGGTTTGCAACTTAGTATGCATACAAATGGCGATTATTTTGATGTCTCTCTCTATCAGTAGGCTGTTGGATGTCTAATTTATGTGTGCATTACACGCCTAGATGTACAGTTTGCTGTCTTGCAACTAAGCAAGTTTATGCATAGTCCAAGTTGGAAGCATTGGCGGGCAGTTCAGAGAATCTTTCGCTACTTGACTGGCACTTCTGACCTTGGTTTGTTTTATCCCAAGGGGGGATCATTGCTGCCAAATTTATAGGCTTTTTTGGACTCAGATTGGGCTGGTTGTTAGGACACACGCGTGTCCACAAGTGGCTTTTGTTTCATGCTTGGCAATTCAATGCTTTCTGTGTGTTGGATGTCATGAACACAAAAATGTTGTACATAAAGATTTCTTTTTTGAAGATTTTGGCATTAGAAAGGCCCACTCACAACTACTAAAGTAAGCATAGTACCCATGGGACCCCCCTTATCCCACAATGCAAGGGCGCGTTGGACATATGAATCAGGGTAACTAGTAGGGCTCAAACCCATAATCGGGGTTTCAACAACGCGACACACACACTCACCCACTTACAACTCCTTTCTTCTCATAAAAGTCCCCCCCCCCTTCCCCCTTCCCGCCTCTCTCTCTCTCTCTCTCACACACACACACACACACACACACACACACACACACACACACACACACACACACAGCCTCTTGTGACTTTGGATAAAGGGAGCTTGATTAGCGCGGTTGATCTAGGAGGTTAGCTAGGACATAGGGAGCATGTACCTATGAGGTGTAGCCAAGGATCTAGGACATTAGGAGCCTAAGTAGCTCTGGGTTGGATGGGCGGTCAGGTGATCACTCAAGATTATTCTCATGTTGCTATTGGTTGAGTAGAGATCTAGAGCTCCCATCCCTCATGCATGCACGTGTTTCAAGGCAATGTATAAATGGAATTAGAGCTCGAGTGTGACATAGGAAAGCTCTACTTAAACTCGTATCACAACAAGACATTTTAACATTTGAACTACCACTCGATGATGTACAAAATGAATATTGGGAGACTCCCCTCCTAGTTGGGGGGGGCTTTGAGAAACAAAAAGAGGAGGGGGGAAGGGTGGTGAACCTAACCCCCCCACCTAGCTTGATAGGTTGCTACAAGCCATGCCTCCCCCCTTCTCAATTGCTGCTTTGTATAGGACTGTGAACACACACACACACACACTCACCCACTCAGAAATCCTCTCTTGTCATAAAAGTTCCCCCCTTCCCCCCCGCCTCTCCTCCCTCCCTCTCACACACACACACACACACACACACACACACACACACACACAGCCTCTTGTAACATTGGATAGAGGGAGCATGTGCCTACAAGGCCAACCTAGCATCTAATAGTATGAATGTTTCAAGGTAATGTACCAATGGTATTAGTGCTCGGTTGTGACATAGGAATGCTCTACTCAAAGCTCGTTGGCGAGAGCTGTATGCATGCACTAGCTTGCATGCGTGGTTTGCAAAAGTCTTGGGTCTAATGCAATGGAGAAACATCTTCTTTTTCGAATTCAAGCTACCATTAGCACTTTTCATATCTCTTGCATTGATGGTCATGATTTCCCACCATTGTGGACTTGGCCAATGTAAAAGTGTACGGTAAAATTCTACTCTTGATCGGTCGATCACACTGTCCTAGCACGTGTGCACTACATCTCTCTCTCTCTCTCTCTCTCTCTCTCTCTCTTGTGAACATGGATGTTAAATACGAGTAGCTTATTTCATACCTCGATTGTTTAAGATGATTGAGATATAGAGCATCCTATTGCACAAGGAGAAGATCAAGAAGTAGCCTCTTATTCATACACAATAAATGGAAATTGTAAACGCTTCCCTATATTTAGCTTCACAGGTCAATATGGACACTCTGGGCTCTCTTTGGTGACCCAAGAAACACAAGAATTACCCAATCCACCTTGCTTTGTATTACTTATCATGGATAACAAGCCCTTGAAAACATCATCTACAAAATATTTAATCAAAACTCTTGATAACCTTGTGAATCATATGGTTAAAAAAGCGATCACTTCTACTACCATGTGCATAACTATCAAAGTTATATTTTATGAGTTCCAATAATCATATAACTCTAAGGATTTTTGTGAGTCTATTACATGCACTATTAGAAGGTCTCCTTGCATCCCTTGGTGGTCAATTTGCAAGATAAGCTATGCACGATACTCTTAAAAATGAACCATATATCAAGAGAAGTCCCTCTCTCTCTCTCTCTCTCTCTCTCTCTCTCTCTTATCTTCTCTACCAAGCATGTAAAAAACATATGGCAAAGGTATATCATTAGGCTTCTATTTTTTTATTGTATGTATATTCCCAATGATGAGCTTTTTTCCTCTTCTCAGCACCTGATTCACCAATAAGAGATTAGAATTAGGCAAATATTGCAGATGTACAAATGAGAGAGAGAGAGAGAGAGAGAGAGAGAGAGAGAGAGAGAGATGATGATGATATTATCATCCTTCGACGCTGAATAAACCTATGGGACCAAAAAGTTACATGTTACATGCCATGTCCTGAGGAAAGAAGCGACTCTCTAGGTGTCAGAATGGTGGTGATAAAAGTCACGATCAATAACACACAGGTTGCCTAGGAGAGAGAGGTGTATATAGTGTGGTGAGAATGAAGATGCAAGGGAAGCAAGTCGAAATGGGCTCAAAAGCTAGGCACTCTAATAGGGTATGCTACTCTGTCTCATGAGCATGCATGGGGCCTAAGGTACATAGGCAAAGATACTCATCGCCTTGACCCCAATGCTTGGTCTTACTTCAAAGATGAATTGAAACCAAAGTACAAATTGCCAATAAGGGGATGGGCTCTAATATGTATCGGTGGGTGCAAGATGCTCTCTCAGAGAAGAAGATATAATTGTCATTGGAGGCAATCTGGGTAGTGTAGTGGGTGAATTGTGATCCTCCAATTGTCTCCCACTTGGTAAGACATTGACATTGAAAGAAAGCCTCATTAACCATGGGATCTAGTGAGGCATCTCGTAGAAGGTGTCTTGTATCCCATTTTTGAAGCCATTTTTTGGTGTCTTGCATCCACAACGAGCCTTTACTAAGCATAATAAAATCTTGCAAGTGATAAATACATCACGAACCAAAAATATTTTCAATAAATTAATATATATATTTTCTTGAGAGAAGGACTAGGACCCTTTAGCTTGCATAGGAGGTACAATGAGAGAGAGAGAGAGAGAGAGAGAGAGAGAGAGAGAGAGAGAGAGAGAGAGAGAGAGAGACTTTAGTAGCTCGCATGTTATCTAAGTGGTGCGCATGCGTGGTGTGTCTAAGAGAGAGAGAGAGGGGGGACCACGTGGTGGGAAAGTAGGGTGGATGGTAGAAAGAAGTTAACATTTAAAATAAACTTTTCATAGAACCGTCATAGCTATTTGCCTTAGCTATTATATTGATGTGACATTAATATAATAACCTTTAGAGCGAAGGCTATGACTAAGGTTTCCCCCCCTTTTGATGGCCATCCCCCTCTCTTCTCCACCTCCGCTCTCACCACTCTCTTCCTTCTCTTTCTTTTCCCATGTTCTCTCCCCCTCTAGCGGTCCTCCTCTTGTCTTGTCCACCTCCACTCTCATTGCTCACATACTAGAAACCTACCCCTCCCCGCACCCGAGAGAGAGAGAGAGAGAGAGAGAGAGAGAGAGAGAGAGAGAGAGAGAGAGAGAGAGAGAGAGAGAGAGAGAGAGAGAGAGAGAGAGAGAGAGAGAGAGAGAGAGAGAGAGAGAGAGAGAGAGAGAGAGAGAGATGGTCACTAAGGAACTACTGAAAATGGAAAAACCTAGTGCCTTGTTATTGTTTCCCTCAAAATTTGAAGAGCAAGGGTATCCAAAGCAACATCATGTGTCCCTCATTTGGATATTTTGAACCTTTGCATCCACTTCTTAATTTGTTGAACCTTTCCATCCATGTACTATATAATTGGAAACACACTCTTACTAATTTGGGTGCCCTACTAGCACCATCATCGGGGTGTTTGATTTAGGCAATTTTTTCTGAAAATTTAATTCTTTTTTCCTCTTCTCTGTGCCTCACTGAGAAGAGAGTACAAGGATTTGTCCTACGAGGACTTAAATGATGGAATTCTAGAGACTTAGTCATTGAAATTACGCCTTCACGAAATTGGACTATTGCATTTCTTGGAGTTCAAAACTGACTCAAGTAGTAGATGTATTTATAGTCATTTTTTCCCAATCTATTTGGACATGCAAGCTAAAGTCCAAAATGATAGACAAGGGCAACAGGTTCGATGTGTCGTTCACGCGCTTGTATTGAGGGAAACAATTTTATTTTGGAACACCTTTAGAGGCATAAACTTATTTGATTCATTTCACATAATCATATTTGATTGTGTGTCCTCATATTTGCTACCGTGAAGTGACTTATAAACCACCTTTGAAAATTGAACTTAACATTTGTGTAGCACAAATACACAGACACTTTCTTTCTCTCTCTCTCTCTCTCTCACTCATACACGCACACCCTCTCTCTCGCATAGATGCACACAACCACACGCACGCTTTCTCTCTCATACTCTCTCTTTCTCTCTATCTATCTCATACATATACACACATACCCCCTTTCTATTTCATACACACACATTGTCTCTCTAATAGACACACAGACACAGACACAGACATTGTCTTTCCCACACACATTCTCTTTAATTCCCCCCCTCTACACACATTCTTTTTCTCTCATAAGCATACACTCACATACTTTCTCTCTCTCTCTCTCTCACACACACACACACACACACACACACACGTACACACTTCCTCTCTCTCTCTCTCTCTCTCTCTCTCTCTCTCTCTCTCTCTCTCTCTCGTCTCATACGCACACACACACACACTCATTCTCATAAGGCACCCACATTCGACTTCAACACATGCATACACTCTCTCTAACACATACGTCTCTCTCTATTACACACACACACCCTCTCTCTCTCTAAATTCTCTTGTTATCAGACACGGACAAACATAGACTCTCTCTATATTTTCTCACACACATACTCCCCTCTCCAGATCCTCTTACACACATAGCCCTTCTCTCTGAATTCTCTCTCTCATACTCGTGCACGCACACACACTCGCACTCTCTCATACTCTCATAAAAGCAAACACTTACATACTTTCTCTCTCTCTCTCTCTCTCTCATACACACACCCACACCGACACTCTCTTATATATCCTCTCTCTCTCTCTCTCTCCCTCACACACACACACACACACTCTCTCTCTCTTCCCCCCACCATAAGTTCAACATTGTCACACCCATTCGCACACACATAAACACACTCTCTCATACCCGCTACCATAAAAACAACACTCTCATACCCATCCACTCACTCTCTCTCTCTCTCTCTGCCTCCCTCTCTCTCTCTCTCTCTCTCTCTCTCTCTCTCTCTCTCCCATACACACTCTCGTAGCCATCCACACACATACACTCCCTCTCTCTCTCACATACACTCCCTTTCTCTCTCTCTCTCTCTCTCTCTCTCTCTCTCTCAGACACACACACATTCTCTCTCTCTCTCTCTCTCTCTCTCTCTTTCTCTCTCTCTCTCACACACACTCTCTCTCTCTCTCCTATACACACACCCACACCCTCTCTCTCATACACACACTTACACTCCTCTCTCTCTCTCTCTCTCTCTCTCTCTCTCTCTCTCTCTCTCTCTCTCTCTCTCTCTCTCTCTCTCTCTCTCATGCACACACGCACCTCTCTCTTTCATAAACACACACACGCATGCATGCATGCTATCTCTCTCATGGATACACACATAACCTCTCTCTGAATCTCATACAAACACACACACATGCATACACACTCTCTCTCATACACATGCACACTCTCATACCCACACACACACTCTCATACCCATCCACTCTCTCTCTCTCTCTCTCTCTCTCTCTCTATGTCCCTCTCTCTATCACACACACACACACACATCCAAAATCTTATACATCCCCAAACATAAATTCAATATCATCATATCATAGCCATCCGCTCTCTCTCTCTCTCTATCTCTCTCTCTCCCATACACACTCTCGTAGCCATCCACACACATACACTCCCTCTCTCTCTCACATTCACTCCCTTTCTCTCTCTCTCTCTCACACACACACACAATCTCTCTCTCTCTCTCTCTCTCTCTCTCTCTCTCTCTCTCTTTCTCTCTCTCTCTCTCTCACACACACACTCTCTCTCTCTCATATACACACACCCACACCCTCTCTCTCATACACACACTTACACTCCTCTCTCTCTCTCTCTCTCTCTCTCTCTCATGCACACACACACCTCTCTCTTTCATAAACACACACACATGCATGCATGCACGCTATCTCTCTCATGGATACACACATAACCTCTCTCTGAATCTCATACAAACACACACACATGCATACACACTCTCTCTCATACACATGCACACTCTCATACCCACACACACACACACTCTCTCTCTCTTATCCACGTCTAGAGAGAGAAAAGGTGTGGAGGGGAGGTGGTGGGAGGTGAGGAGTGGCTCAAGGAGGTGGTGTTGGTTTTGATCCATAGTACTAAGCCAATGAGGGTCTAAGCTAAACCCATAGTTTAAAACTAACTTCAAAAAAACCTATATGCATCATTTGTACTTGAATGCTTAAAAAATTTAATTAAAACTTACCAAGGTATTTAAAACAGGGTATATATAGAGCTTCTTTCGTTGTATATGTGTATGCCAAAATCAACCAACTACGTGTGTGCAGTATTCTACACACACACACACACACAGAAGAAGAGGAAGATAAATAGGGAGCAAGGGGAGAGGAGAAAAAGAAAGCGAAAGGAGAGCTAGATAAACCAGGAGAGGGATAGAGAGAGACACACACACATAGAGAGAAACTAAATAAAGAAGGCAATATGGGAAGAAGCAATTGACAAGGCCATTAGGGAAATTAGAGAGAGAGAGAGAGAGAGAGAGAGAGAGAGAGAGAGAGAGAGAGAGAGAGAGAGAGAGAGAGAGAGAGAGAGAGGGAGATGAAAACCTCTATTATCAGCGCGCAGAAGGTGCAAAAAAAGGGAAAGAAAACATGAAAACCTAAAAGGGAGAAGCAACGAAGACAAATAGCTTTAGTGAGAGAAAGAGAGAGAGAGGGAGGGGGAGAGACAGAGAGATGCAAACACAAGTGCACAGAAAAAAGCTAGTGAATGGCGAAGATGGAGAGACACAGAAGGAGCAAATAAAGGCTATATGTAGGCAATAAAATATCTAGCATTCCCCATGTGGCGGGAAACGAGAGAGAGAGAGAGAGAGAGAGAGAGAGAGAGAGAGAGAGAGAGAGAGAGAGAGAGAGAGAGAGAGAGAGAGAGAGAGAGCATATTTAGGTTTCAATTTTAATTATAAAAAAATTACTCCCATGAAGGTTCATGCTAGTCTACCAGAAATGCCAAAAAAATCTGTGTATATGTGTGTGTGCATATATATAAATATAATACACACACACACACACACAAATGTGTTTGAGCATCTCTAATTATAGTGGATTAACTTGGCATTCAAGGATCTACTCTACAGACCTACATGGTTTTGTACAAAGGCAATGATACCCTCTTGCGCATGTGTGGTGTGTCTAAGAGAGAGAGAGAGGGAACCATGTGGTAGGAGAATTGAGAGAGAGAGAGAGTCACTAAGGAACTACTGAAAATGAAAAAACCTAGCGCCTTGTAATTATTTTCCCTCAAAATTAGAAGGGCAAGGGTGTCCAAAGCAACGTCACGTGTCCCTTATTTGGATATGTTGAACCTTCGCTTCCACTTCTTAATTTGTTGAACCTTCCTGTCCATGTACTAATTAATAGGAAACACACTCTTACTGATTTGGGTGCCCTACTAGCATCATCATCGCGGTGCCCTATTTGGGCAAAAAAAATTCAAAAATTAATTCTTTTTTCCTCTTCTTAGTGCCTCGCTGAGAAGAGAGTACAAGGTCTTTGTCCCACGAGGA
>NC_141152.1:143231645-143239493 GCF_053477565.2 Lygodium microphyllum | reverse complement strand
CTATGCATTGCTCCTAAACCCTAAACCCTAAACCCTAAACCCTAAACCCTAAACCCTAAACCCTAAACCCTAAACCCTAAACCCTAAACCCTAAACCCTAAACCCTAAACCCTAAACCCTAAACCCTAAACCCTAAACCCTAAACCCTAAACCCTAAACCCTAAACCCTAAACCCTAAACCCTAAACCCTAAACCCTAAACCCTAAACCCTAAACCCTAAACCCTAAACCCTAAACCCTAAACCCTAAACCCTAAACCCTAAACCCTAAACCCTAAACCCTAAACCCTAAACCCTAAACCCTAAACCCTAAACCCTAAACCCTAAACCCTAAACCCTAAACCCTAAACCCTAAACCCTAAACCCTAAACCCTAAACCCTAAACCCTAAACCCTAAACCCTAAACCCTAAACCCTAAACCCTAAACCCTAAACCCTAAACCCTAAACCCTAAACCCTAAACCCTAAACCCTAAACCCTAAACCCTAAACCCTAAACCCTAAACCCTAAACCCTAAACCCTAAACCCTAAACCCTAAACCCTAAACCCTAAACCCTAAACCCTAAACCCTAAACCCTAAACCCTAAACCCTAAACCCTAAACCCTAAACCCTAAACCCTAAACCCTAAACCCTAAACCCTAAACCCTAAACCCTAAACCCTAAACCCTAAACCCTAAACCCTAAACCCTAAACCCTAAACCCTAAACCCTAAACCCTAAACCCTAAACCCTAAACCCTAAACCCTAAACCCTAAACCCTAAACCCTAAACCCTAAACCCTAAACCCTAAACCCTAAACCCTAAACCCTAAACCCTAAACCCTAAACCCTAAACCCTAAACCCTAAACCCTAAACCCTAAACCCTAAACCCTAAACCCTAAACCCTAAACCCTAAACCCTAAACCCTAAACCCTAAACCCTAAACCCTAAACCCTAAACCCTAAACCCTAAACCCTAAACCCTAAACCCTAAACCCTAAACCCTAAACCCTAAACCCTAAACCCTAAACCCTAAACCCTAAACCCTAAACCCTAAACCCTAAACCCTAAACCCTAAACCCTAAACCCTAAACCCTAAACCCTAAACCCTAAACCCTAAACCCTAAACCCTAAACCCTAAACCCTAAACCCTAAACCCTAAACCCTAAACCCTAAACCCTAAACCCTAAACCCTAAACCCTAAACCCTAAACCCTAAACCCTAAACCCTAAACCCTAAACCCTAAACCCTAAACCCTAAACCCTAAACCCTAAACCCTAAACCCTAAACCCTAAACCCTAAACCCTAAACCCTAAACCCTAAACCCTAAACCCTAAACCCTAAACCCTAAACCCTAAACCCTAAACCCTAAACCCTAAACCCTAAACCCTAAACCCTAAACCCTAAACCCTAAACCCTAAACCCTAAACCCTAAACCCTAAACCCTAAACCCTAAACCCTAAACCCTAAACCCTAAACCCTAAACCCTAAACCCTAAACCCTAAACCCTAAACCCTAAACCCTAAACCCTAAACCCTAAACCCTAAACCCTAAACCCTAAACCCTAAACCCTAAACCCTAAACCCTAAACCCTAAACCCTAAACCCTAAACCCTAAACCCTAAACCCTAAACCCTAAACCCTAAACCCTAAACCCTAAACCCTAAACCCTAAACCCTAAACCCTAAACCCTAAACCCTAAACCCTAAACCCTAAACCCTAAACCCTAAACCCTAAACCCTAAACCCTAAACCCTAAACCCTAAACCCTAAACCCTAAACCCTAAACCCTAAACCCTAAACCCTAAACCCTAAACCCTAAACCCTAAACCCTAAACCCTAAACCCTAAACCCTAAACCCTAAACCCTAAACCCTAAACCCTAAACCCTAAACCCTAAACCCTAAACCCTAAACCCTAAACCCTAAACCCTAAACCCTAAACCCTAAACCCTAAACCCTAAACCCTAAACCCTAAACCCTAAACCCTAAACCCTAAACCCTAAACCCTAAACCCTAAACCCTAAACCCTAAACCCTAAACCCTAAACCCTAAACCCTAAACCCTAAACCCTAAACCCTAAACCCTAAACCCTAAACCCTAAACCCTAAACCCTAAACCCTAAACCCTAAACCCTAAACCCTAAACCCTAAACCCTAAACCCTAAACCCTAAACCCTAAACCCTAAACCCTAAACCCTAAACCCTAAACCCTAAACCCTAAACCCTAAACCCTAAACCCTAAACCCTAAACCCTAAACCCTAAACCCTAAACCCTAAACCCTAAACCCTAAACCCTAAACCCTAAACCCTAAACCCTAAACCCTAAACCCTAAACCCTAAACCCTAAACCCTAAACCCTAAACCCTAAACCCTAAACCCTAAACCCTAAACCCTAAACCCTAAACCCTAAACCCTAAACCCTAAACCCTAAACCCTAAACCCTAAACCCTAAACCCTAAACCCTAAACCCTAAACCCTAAACCCTAAACCCTAAACCCTAAACCCTAAACCCTAAACCCTAAACCCTAAACCCTAAACCCTAAACCCTAAACCCTAAACCCTAAACCCTAAACCCTAAACCCTAAACCCTAAACCCTAAACCCTAAACCCTAAACCCTAAACCCTAAACCCTAAACCCTAAACCCTAAACCCTAAACCCTAAACCCTAAACCCTAAACCCTAAACCCTAAACCCTAAACCCTAAACCCTAAACCCTAAACCCTAAACCCTAAACCCTAAACCCTAAACCCTAAACCCTAAACCCTAAACCCTAAACCCTAAACCCTAAACCCTAAACCCTAAACCCTAAACCCTAAACCCTAAACCCTAAACCCTAAACCCTAAACCCTAAACCCTAAACCCTAAACCCTAAACCCTAAACCCTAAACCCTAAACCCTAAACCCTAAACCCTAAACCCTAAACCCTAAACCCTAAACCCTAAACCCTAAACCCTAAACCCTAAACCCTAAACCCTAAACCCTAAACCCTAAACCCTAAACCCTAAACCCTAAACCCTAAACCCTAAACCCTAAACCCTAAACCCTAAACCCTAAACCCTAAACCCTAAACCCTAAACCCTAAACCCTAAACCCTAAACCCTAAACCCTAAACCCTAAACCCTAAACCCTAAACCCTAAACCCTAAACCCTAAACCCTAAACCCTAAACCCTAAACCCTAAACCCTAAACCCTAAACCCTAAACCCTAAACCCTAAACCCTAAACCCTAAACCCTAAACCCTAAACCCTAAACCCTAAACCCTAAACCCTAAACCCTAAACCCTAAACCCTAAACCCTAAACCCTAAACCCTAAACCCTAAACCCTAAACCCTAAACCCTAAACCCTAAACCCTAAACCCTAAACCCTAAACCCTAAACCCTAAACCCTAAACCCTAAACCCTAAACCCTAAACCCTAAACCCTAAACCCTAAACCCTAAACCCTAAACCCTAAACCCTAAACCCTAAACCCTAAACCCTAAACCCTAAACCCTAAACCCTAAACCCTAAACCCTAAACCCTAAACCCTAAACCCTAAACCCTAAACCCTAAACCCTAAACCCTAAACCCTAAACCCTAAACCCTAAACCCTAAACCCTAAACCCTAAACCCTAAACCCTAAACCCTAAACCCTAAACCCTAAACCCTAAACCCTAAACCCTAAACCCTAAACCCTAAACCCTAAACCCTAAACCCTAAACCCTAAACCCTAAACCCTAAACCCTAAACCCTAAACCCTAAACCCTAAACCCTAAACCCTAAACCCTAAACCCTAAACCCTAAACCCTAAACCCTAAACCCTAAACCCTAAACCCTAAACCCTAAACCCTAAACCCTAAACCCTAAACCCTAAACCCTAAACCCTAAACCCTAAACCCTAAACCCTAAACCCTAAACCCTAAACCCTAAACCCTAAACCCTAAACCCTAAACCCTAAACCCTAAACCCTAAACCCTAAACCCTAAACCCTAAACCCTAAACCCTAAACCCTAAACCCTAAACCCTAAACCCTAAACCCTAAACCCTAAACCCTAAACCCTAAACCCTAAACCCTAAACCCTAAACCCTAAACCCTAAACCCTAAACCCTAAACCCTAAACCCTAAACCCTAAACCCTAAACCCTAAACCCTAAACCCTAAACCCTAAACCCTAAACCCTAAACCCTAAACCCTAAACCCTAAACCCTAAACCCTAAACCCTAAACCCTAAACCCTAAACCCTAAACCCTAAACCCTAAACCCTAAACCCTAAACCCTAAACCCTAAACCCTAAACCCTAAACCCTAAACCCTAAACCCTAAACCCTAAACCCTAAACCCTAAACCCTAAACCCTAAACCCTAAACCCTAAACCCTAAACCCTAAACCCTAAACCCTAAACCCTAAACCCTAAACCCTAAACCCTAAACCCTAAACCCTAAACCCTAAACCCTAAACCCTAAACCCTAAACCCTAAACCCTAAACCCTAAACCCTAAACCCTAAACCCTAAACCCTAAACCCTAAACCCTAAACCCTAAACCCTAAACCCTAAACCCTAAACCCTAAACCCTAAACCCTAAACCCTAAACCCTAAACCCTAAACCCTAAACCCTAAACCCTAAACCCTAAACCCTAAACCCTAAACCCTAAACCCTAAACCCTAAACCCTAAACCCTAAACCCTAAACCCTAAACCCTAAACCCTAAACCCTAAACCCTAAACCCTAAACCCTAAACCCTAAACCCTAAACCCTAAACCCTAAACCCTAAACCCTAAACCCTAAACCCTAAACCCTAAACCCTAAACCCTAAACCCTAAACCCTAAACCCTAAACCCTAAACCCTAAACCCTAAACCCTAAACCCTAAACCCTAAACCCTAAACCCTAAACCCTAAACCCTAAACCCTAAACCCTAAACCCTAAACCCTAAACCCTAAACCCTAAACCCTAAACCCTAAACCCTAAACCCTAAACCCTAAACCCTAAACCCTAAACCCTAAACCCTAAACCCTAAACCCTAAACCCTAAACCCTAAACCCTAAACCCTAAACCCTAAACCCTAAACCCTAAACCCTAAACCCTAAACCCTAAACCCTAAACCCTAAACCCTAAACCCTAAACCCTAAACCCTAAACCCTAAACCCTAAACCCTAAACCCTAAACCCTAAACCCTAAACCCTAAACCCTAAACCCTAAACCCTAAACCCTAAACCCTAAACCCTAAACCCTAAACCCTAAACCCTAAACCCTAAACCCTAAACCCTAAACCCTAAACCCTAAACCCTAAACCCTAAACCCTAAACCCTAAACCCTAAACCCTAAACCCTAAACCCTAAACCCTAAACCCTAAACCCTAAACCCTAAACCCTAAACCCTAAACCCTAAACCCTAAACCCTAAACCCTAAACCCTAAACCCTAAACCCTAAACCCTAAACCCTAAACCCTAAACCCTAAACCCTAAACCCTAAACCCTAAACCCTAAACCCTAAACCCTAAACCCTAAACCCTAAACCCTAAACCCTAAACCCTAAACCCTAAACCCTAAACCCTAAACCCTAAACCCTAAACCCTAAACCCTAAACCCTAAACCCTAAACCCTAAACCCTAAACCCTAAACCCTAAACCCTAAACCCTAAACCCTAAACCCTAAACCCTAAACCCTAAACCCTAAACCCTAAACCCTAAACCCTAAACCCTAAACCCTAAACCCTAAACCCTAAACCCTAAACCCTAAACCCTAAACCCTAAACCCTAAACCCTAAACCCTAAACCCTAAACCCTAAACCCTAAACCCTAAACCCTAAACCCTAAACCCTAAACCCTAAACCCTAAACCCTAAACCCTAAACCCTAAACCCTAAACCCTAAACCCTAAACCCTAAACCCTAAACCCTAAACCCTAAACCCTAAACCCTAAACCCTAAACCCTAAACCCTAAACCCTAAACCCTAAACCCTAAACCCTAAACCCTAAACCCTAAACCCTAAACCCTAAACCCTAAACCCTAAACCCTAAACCCTAAACCCTAAACCCTAAACCCTAAACCCTAAACCCTAAACCCTAAACCCTAAACCCTAAACCCTAAACCCTAAACCCTAAACCCTAAACCCTAAACCCTAAACCCTAAACCCTAAACCCTAAACCCTAAACCCTAAACCCTAAACCCTAAACCCTAAACCCTAAACCCTAAACCCTAAACCCTAAACCCTAAACCCTAAACCCTAAACCCTAAACCCTAAACCCTAAACCCTAAACCCTAAACCCTAAACCCTAAACCCTAAACCCTAAACCCTAAACCCTAAACCCTAAACCCTAAACCCTAAACCCTAAACCCTAAACCCTAAACCCTAAACCCTAAACCCTAAACCCTAAACCCTAAACCCTAAACCCTAAACCCTAAACCCTAAACCCTAAACCCTAAACCCTAAACCCTAAACCCTAAACCCTAAACCCTAAACCCTAAACCCTAAACCCTAAACCCTAAACCCTAAACCCTAAACCCTAAACCCTAAACCCTAAACCCTAAACCCTAAACCCTAAACCCTAAACCCTAAACCCTAAACCCTAAACCCTAAACCCTAAACCCTAAACCCTAAACCCTAAACCCTAAACCCTAAACCCTAAACCCTAAACCCTAAACCCTAAACCCTAAACCCTAAACCCTAAACCCTAAACCCTAAACCCTAAACCCTAAACCCTAAACCCTAAACCCTAAACCCTAAACCCTAAACCCTAAACCCTAAACCCTAAACCCTAAACCCTAAACCCTAAACCCTAAACCCTAAACCCTAAACCCTAAACCCTAAACCCTAAACCCTAAACCCTAAACCCTAAACCCTAAACCCTAAACCCTAAACCCTAAACCCTAAACCCTAAACCCTAAACCCTAAACCCTAAACCCTAAACCCTAAACCCTAAACCCTAAACCCTAAACCCTAAACCCTAAACCCTAAACCCTAAACCCTAAACCCTAAACCCTAAACCCTAAACCCTAAACCCTAAACCCTAAACCCTAAACCCTAAACCCTAAACCCTAAACCCTAAACCCTAAACCCTAAACCCTAAACCCTAAACCCTAAACCCTAAACCCTAAACCCTAAACCCTAAACCCTAAACCCTAAACCCTAAACCCTAAACCCTAAACCCTAAACCCTAAACCCTAAACCCTAAACCCTAAACCCTAAACCCTAAACCCTAAACCCTAAACCCTAAACCCTAAACCCTAAACCCTAAACCCTAAACCCTAAACCCTAAACCCTAAACCCTAAACCCTAAACCCTAAACCCTAAACCCTAAACCCTAAACCCTAAACCCTAAACCCTAAACCCTAAACCCTAAACCCTAAACCCTAAACCCTAAACCCTAAACCCTAAACCCTAAACCCTAAACCCTAAACCCTAAACCCTAAACCCTAAACCCTAAACCCTAAACCCTAAACCCTAAACCCTAAACCCTAAACCCTAAACCCTAAACCCTAAACCCTAAACCCTAAACCCTAAACCCTAAACCCTAAACCCTAAACCCTAAACCCTAAACCCTAAACCCTAAACCCTAAACCCTAAACCCTAAACCCTAAACCCTAAACCCTAAACCCTAAACCCTAAACCCTAAACCCTAAACCCTAAACCCTAAACCCTAAACCCTAAACCCTAAACCCTAAACCCTAAACCCTAAACCCTAAACCCTAAACCCTAAACCCTAAACCCTAAACCCTAAACCCTAAACCCTAAACCCTAAACCCTAAACCCTAAACCCTAAACCCTAAACCCTAAACCCTAAACCCTAAACCCTAAACCCTAAACCCTAAACCCTAAACCCTAAACCCTAAACCCTAAACCCTAAACCCTAAACCCTAAACCCTAAACCCTAAACCCTAAACCCTAAACCCTAAACCCT
>NC_141152.1:143024145-143036645 GCF_053477565.2 Lygodium microphyllum | reverse complement strand
GTCCGTAAAAGCCGCGAGGGAACATCCTTTTTGAAGGGGCAATTGGATAAATTTTAGGCAAATTTTTTTATTATTCCTTCCCCCAGCCGATGCATGGCTAGAGGAGAGGGAGTGTGGGGAGGAATGGCCTAAGGAAGAGTGATGTAGGGAATGCATGAGGAGGGAATGGCATGAATCCTCCACGTGGTGGAGCTTCCCTTCCCTCCCCTAAGGCTATATGAACCCCCCCTGTGGACAAAGGGGGGGAGGGAAAAAAAAAGAGGCTGCGTGCTGGAGGAACGAAGGGAGGTGGCTGCCACACTGGGGAACAAAGGCACGATCAGGAAGAGGGGGGTGAGAGAAATGATGACCGTTGTTGGGGGGAGAGAGGTTACTAGTCGCCGTGCTGAGGAGGACCCCGAGGAGACTGGTCACCGTGCGGGAGAGGAAACGGACGTGCTGCCATCGCCATAGACCAGAGCGGTGTGGGAAATAGAAGGCGGGGGAGTCGCTGTCCGCTGGGGAGCTTCCGCCTGTTGCCGCCGCCCATCCCACCGCCATCATCATCAATTCCTCTCCTTCCATCATTACTCCCCCCTCCACGTCGTTCTGTCCAGAAGCAGAAGCTTCTTGGAATCTTCCTTAGAAGCTTCTAAGGATAAGGCTTCCATGAGCCTTGTGCACACGATTTTTTCCCCGGGTTCTTAAAACCCACACCCTGTAAAGGGGCATTCCTGCGCAAGGGAGAACTAGATAGATTTTAAGGTTGTCTTTCCAAGCTTGGAAGGAGTTCAGAGATCACATAAAGGTAAGGACAAACCGCGGAGTCCAAATTCCACAACATCAACAATGGCTCCAAAACAAAAGAGGCAAGGCGCAAGCGCAGAAGTTTCTTCCCCAAGCATACACATGGACATCCCTACGAGCCCTCAAGCCCAGGTTCTTAAAAGGATGATTCCACATTTAAGCGATGCATTAGGCACGTTAAATTTCATGGGAAGAATGCATTTATGCATGTTTCGACTTCACATAGTCTAGCTAAAATACATTTGGAAAATTATCTCCTTGAACGATTTACAAGGGTTAGTGCATGCCATGCAAGTAGGGTTGCTTGCATTTCCAAGTTGAAATTCCTAAGTGCATATTGCTTAGGGTTAAAAGATGAATTTTTTTTAAATGCATCTTTGATTGGCCGCGGAAAGAACAAGCGTATATTGCATTTAGGCAATAACTTTCTTGTTGTGATTCGCATGAGAAAGTCGTTAACATCCGTAGATATTGTCCAAAGAACTGCAAGGCATGAAAATGAAACCATGGACTTGCATGTTGCATGCGAAGATGCTTGTAGAATGGATTAAGTCAACATTAGCCTTATTATATTCGTCATACATGAACTTCATTCATCGAAGTTTTATCTAGAAAAGGTTGCATGTTACATATTAAAGCCTAAAATTCAGTTGCATTAAACAAAGGGTAGTAGACATGATTATTTGAAGTAAGTCCTAGTAGGTCCTAGGAAAGTTAGTGTCCAGATTATCAGGCATTTTTACTATACCAAGGAAAGATAGGGTTATTGTGAACCATGTGATGCGTAGAAGCAATGAATCGCATGTTTACATGTATTGGTGTAGTTGTAACTATTTTTCCCTTTAGATCTAGTTTATTATCCCTAGGAAAGGTTCATCCTTGTCGCAAGACAAGTATATTGAGTTGTCTAAATCACCTAACCCACAAGGGATTCATATGGGCATGGTTCAGTCGATATGACAAATATCCCAAGTGCTAACTAGGGTTTAGTGCGATAAGGATTCGACCTAGTTTTACACTTGTTGCCAAGTCAAAACCCTCAAGCCCAATGATCATACCCACATTCACGAAATGTTGAGTCAATTGGATGCTCATAAAATGATCTAAGGTTTCTACCCTAAGGATCATTCGACCTAGTGCTAAAACTTGGTTTGAGTTGGAATCCCTGGGACCGAACGTTGTCAGTCTAGTGCAATTAGGATTGGGGTGAGTGAGAAGACGCCCTAAACCCTACTTCGAGTCTAATCATAATTCTTGGCCAGAAAACACCATTCAAAAGTGAAATGATCTCTTGGAATGGAGGCGACACTTGTGCAACAAGTTGCAACGTCGCATAGCCTTGTGGTTTGATCACAAGAAAGTTTTGCCAATCCTTGGAATGAGGTTGGCAGGTTCTTGCGCAAATTTAACTTACAAGAGGATGAGTAATCATCCTGTTACATCACCTTTCTTGGGGAATAATTGCCAAGAAAAAGGAGAGTTAGGTATTTGCCTGGAAGCAAATGACCAATCAATAAATTGAAGCGACATGGTCGCCAGGATTTACTATTAATAAAACCTAAGGTATTGGTTAAGTTGGGTTAACAGGGTATGGTCCTAACCCAAGGACAAAAGGGTGAACAAACAAACCCTTGGGGATCTTGCCAAGTCGCAATTGATCCCAAATCGAATGCTGGATGCATTCAGAGAGAAGGATTCACTCCTTAACAGTTGGCCAAATAAACGACCACTGAAATTGATTGTGCTTGTAATAGTTTAGAAAGCACTGTTTGCATTGTTTGCTCAAGGAACTAAAGGGATGAAAAGATATCTAAATGCTTCAGGTTGAAGGCCTGAAGGGAGAGGCAGCTTCAGTTACCCCCGACTGCCTGCCTGACCCTAACCAAGGGGGTTGTTGACCGCGCCGGGAACGTGGACCGAACCCGCCGCGAGAGGTCTCTCCGTTGAGCTCTACTTGGAGCAGGAGGACGCTTGGGTGCCAGGGGGGCTCTGGCCGTAAATCCCTCGCCTTCCGGGTCCTGCACAAGAGGCTAACGTGACTCGGGATTGGATCTCGAGGCCCGCATACTAGTCTACGGGCAGAAGCTTGGAATAGTGATCCCTGGTGGATTACTGGATAGCCTTCGGGCGGATTATGGACAAGCCTATGGGCGGAACTCCTTGTATTTCAAAGATAAATGATGATATGATAATAAAGAAGTTGTTTGATATTGTTTTTCTATGTCACGTGATAAGATTACGTGAAGGAACCAGTGCTTAACAGGGTTAATTAAAGAAGCTGATTGTTATATGTCAAATTAATGTGTTAGATAATTACATAACTAAAACAAACCGAGGAAAGTGCGGAGGATGGACCATGGGTCCGTCCTACGGACGGGTGGTCCCGGTTAGCCGGGAACTTTTCTCAAAATCTTCGATGAACAGAAGGATGATCATCGAAATGAATAACGAGAACGATGACTTAGAATTACCTATTACCCGATTCACGCTGTTTTAGGGGAACGGAATGGGACTATGCCTTATGGCAGAGAGGTCGAGCCTTGCATCCCTCTCGTTTCTCATTCTCCTTGAACCAAGTGCAGCGTGAATCCGCTTCGGACCTGGCGTTTCTGCGTAAAGTAGTTCGCTCGGGTCTGACGCTAGTTGCTGCTAGCTAATGACCAAACAGGAAAACCCAAATTCAGGTCGATCCTAAGTGGGAACGGCCAGGATACTTCCGCTACGTGGCAGATGCGGGAAGACCTAGATCGCAAGTCCCGTAACATTCCATGGGAGTGCCAGGTGGAGCTTTCTAGACATCCTTTCCGATGGACTGCTAAGAAGTGTCCGGAATGATTCTAGGGGACACGTTACAGTTGGTATCAGAGCAAACCAACAAAGGACTTGTTTTTAGAAAATTTTAATAAGACGAAGTAAGGCAAAAGTTACTGTTCCAAACATTTCTTTACTCCAATGCTGTCTTGCAGAATTATGAAGCATGGAACAAATTCTTAGTGTTCCGAGTCATGTTTATGACCGCGATGCATTCCACGGATTATCGACAAAGGGTTGAGATGATGAACATCCTAGACCGCATTTACAATCCATCGCCTGTGTACGTGGAACGGAGATGGATGGGTGTTACAGGGATCTATTACATAACTGCCTATCAACCTGCGTACCTTCAAATTAACTTGAAGAGAATCAAGTGGATGGAGGATTTGAAGATCGTAAAGCTGTTCGTCTTTGTTGAGGCTCATGCAAACGTGACCCTACAGGTCGGAGGTCGAAGGGTTAACCAGAATAAGTATGTGTACAGAGAAGTGATTCAAAGAATCCCTGCCGACCGAATCAAGGTTTTGGGGCGTCATGAGAAGAATGGATATCGAAGGAAGAGATACCCTAATCTTCCAACGAACTATCGATTCCTGAAAATCGATGACCCCAATCCGTACTACTACTCAGTTCCTGTAGCTGAAGGCTATAATATCTTATTCTCTTCGAATTAATGTATCAACTTATTCCATCGCCCCAAGAAATAATTGTACCACGAAAGGGCTATGCTGATATGAATGGAATAAAACTTTTTTTTTAATCAACGATTGTCTTGACTATGAATATTGATAAAGAAGTAAAGTGATTTGGTCACTTGGCTAAAGGAATACGGGGACGTAGTTTCTGAAGAGTTAACAAAACGTCCACTTCAAAGAGAAGTAGATCATGAGATCAAGCTAGTTATAGGAGCTGCGCCAATTGCGAAGAGACCCTATAGAATGTCTATACCGAAAGCAATTGAGATGAAGGAACAACTCAAGCAACTACTAGATTAGGGCTACATCCGTCCTAACAGTTACCATGGGAAGCACCAGTACTGTTCCAGAAAAAGAAAGATGGAACACTTCAACTATATATTGATCACAGTGGGTTGAATCAATCAACAATCAAGAACAAATATCATATTCCTAGAATTGATGAGGTTCTTGATCGTCTTTAGGGTGTGAAGATCTTCTCCAAGATTGATCTCAGGTCTGGTTACTATCAGATAGGAATCAAGGAAGAAGATACCCCAAAGACGACCTTCAACACTAGATATGGACACTTTGAGTTCTAGCTATGTCATTAGGGCTTACGAATGTGCCTGCCACATTCAATAGGTTAATGAAGGATATCTTTAGACCATATCTTGATAAACTTTGTGCTCGTCTTCTTTGATGACACTCTAGACTATTCCAAACAGGAAGGAGATCATGAACCCCAACTTCGGATTTTCTTTGAGACAAGGAGGTCATACAAGCTGTATGCTAAGATGACGAAATGTGCATTCCCCAAACATCAAATTGGTTATCCGGGATTCATCATATCGATAGAAGGAATCTCAGTGGAGCCAGCCTAAGTTAGAAATGTTCTAGGATGGCCAAATACCAACAACTCTCAAAGAAATACTCAGCTTTCTTGGATTGACAAGACGGTATGGGGTCTTCATCAAAAACTATGCTTTGATTGCAGCACCTTTGACAAAATTATTGAAGAAGCAAACGTCCATTGCATGGTCAACTGCCGAACAAACTAGCTTTGATAGGTTGAAGCAAAGTTTGGTATTAGTACCAATCCTAAAACTTCTAGACCACAGTAAGGAGTAGAGGTAGTAACTGATACTAGCATGCTTATGTAGAAAAGTCATCCTATAGCCTAATCTTCAAGAAAGTGAAGAGCCATGAAAAGAATTATGCTACCCATGATCTTGAACTTTTAGTTGTCAAGCTTTGGAGACACTAGCTGCTGGGTAACAAGTCTACACTAGTGACTGATCATAAAAAGTCTCAAGTGGAACTTTACCTAGAACAAGCTCAACATGAGGCAATGTCAGTTGATTGAAGTGCTGGAGGAGTATGACCTTAAGATCAAGTACCAAACTGAAAAGGAGTATGTAGTTGCTGATGCACTCAGCCGCAAGGCATTCCTTAATTCTCTAAAAATCCATCAATAGCTAGATCTCTGGCTACAAAGGTATCTATGCCAAGAAATCCTATTTTCGAACTAGCTAGAGAGGAAGCATGCCAGGATCCAGTCTATCAAAAGATGCTAAGGAAAATCTCTATCAAGGACCAATAACAAAAGCTATAGGCCAAAGGTCATGAATTCTCTGTCAATAATAGACATGTCTACTATAGAATGAGAGCATGTATACCAGCAAGCCAGTTACTTAAACAGAAGATATTGTGCGAAGCTCATGATTGACCTTTTTCAGGACATCCTAACTATGCCAAGACCCTCAATGTAGTCAGAAAGAGCTACTATTGGGAGGACTTAAAGGTGACGTTCTCAAATATGTCACTAAGTGTTTGTCTTGTCAACGTATTAAGGCCAAACATGTCAAAATGCCAAAAAAGTTGCAACCACTTGACATTCCCCAAATGAAATGGGAATTCATCAGTATGGACTTTGTTGTTGGCCTACCCCAAGTTCAGGGAGGATACAACTCCATCATGGTTATGGTTGACATGCTGACTAAGGTTGTACACCTTATTCCAAGACAAACTATAAAGCCTCAAACATTGCGATATTGTTATCAAGGAGATATTCAAGCTACATGGGCTACCTAGAAGAATCATTAGTGATCGTGATTCTTTCTTCACATCACACTTCTGGAGAGCCATCTTTGAAACCGTTGGGGCTCAACTCTATTTTAGCATATCTTACCATCCCCAAATGGATGGCCAAACAGAGCGAGTCAATCAAGTCATCGAGGATATGCTTAGGGCATACTGTTGTCGTGAGAAAAAAAAGTGGATTCAATACTTGACCTTGGTTGAGTTTGCCTACAATGCTTCTTACCAACCAACCATTCAGATGACCCCTTTTAAGCATTGTATGGACATGACTGTCGAAGTCCCCTAAACTTCTCAGATCCAACCTTGAGGGTTGAAGCTTCAAGGCAAATGTTGGAAGAGATGGATGACCAAGTAAAGTCAATAAGATAGGACATCCAAGCCGCCAAGGATAGACAAAAGGCATATGCAGATTCGAAGCGTCAAGGTAGAACCTCCGAGGAAGGAGACATGGTCTTCAATTGTGTACGCCCAAAGAAGAGTTCCCTATCCTTAGAAGCTTGCAGGAAGCTAAGTCCAAGGTATTATGGACCATACAAGATCCTCAAATGCTTAAGACCTAATGCGTATAGACTACAACTCCCTGAGAACCTAAAGGTTCATAATGTATTCCATATCAGCCTACTGAAGAAGTATATACCTAACCCTAATCATGTACTTGATGACCAATAAATTGTAATGCCTAGTCAAGGAGTCCTTGAACTAAGACCGGATAAGATTTTAGATGTTAGGGAGAGGTAGTTAAGATCTAGAACCTTGAAAGAATGCCTCGTCCAGTGGAAAGATTATCCCGAAGAGGATGCTAACTGGATAGATGAAAGCTCTCTCAACCATCAATATCCCTAGTTCATCTCGAGATGAGGACATCTCGATTCCTCCAAGGGGGAGAGAATGTAATATTCCCACTCGTGAATATTGACTTCCCGCACACTGCGTAAATCCTGTGCAAGGTTATCCCCTACATCGTAATTATTGGTAGCTTAATCCATACCATGCACGCTCAAAAGTGAGGCCTCCACATTGTGAATTAGAGGCTGGGGTTGAAGTCCGTAAAAGCCGCGAGGGAACACCCTTTTTCAAGGGGCAATTGGATAAATTTTAGGCAAATTTTTTTATTATTCCTTCCCCCAGCCGATGCATGGCTAGAGGAGAGGGAGTGTGGGGAGGAATGGCCTAAGGAAGAGTGATGTAGGGAATGCATGAGGAGGGAATGGCATGAATCCTCCACGTGGTGGAGCTTCCCTTCCCTCCCCTAAGGCTATATGAACCCCCCCTGTGGACAAAGGGGGGGAGGGAAAAAAAAGAGGCTGCGTGCTGGAGGAACGAAGGGAGGTGGCTGCCACACTGGGGAACAAAGGCACGATCAGGAAGAGGGGGGTGAGAGAAACGACGACCGTTGTTGGGGGGAGAGAGGTTACTAGTCACCATGCTGAGGAGGACCCCGAGGAGACTGGTCGCCGTGCGGGAGAGGAAACGGACGTGCTGCCATCGCCATAGACCAGAGCGGCGTGGGAAATAGAAGGGGGGGGAGTCGCTGTCCGCTGGGGAGCTTCCGCCTGTTGCCGCCGCCCATCCCACCGCCATCATCATCAATTCCTCTCCTTCCATCATTACTCCCCCCTCCACGTCGTTCTGTCCAGAAGCAGAAGCTTCTTGGAATCTTCCTTAGAAGCTTCTAAGGATAAGGCTTCCATGAGCCTTGTGCACACGATTTTTTCCCCGGGTTCTTAAAACCCACACCCTGTAAAGGGGCATTCCTGCGCAAGGGAGAACTAGATAGATTTTAAGGTTGTCTTTCAAAGCTTGGAAGGAGTTCAGAGATCACATAAAGGTAAGGACAAACCGCGGAGTCCAAATTCCACAACATCAACAATGGCTCCAAAACAAAAGAGGCAAGGCGCAAGCGCAGAAGTTTCTTCCCCAAGCATACACATGGACATCCCTACGAGCCCTCAAGCCCAGGTTCTTAAAAGGATGATTCCACATTTAAGCGATGCATTAGGCACGTTAAATTTCATGGGAAGAATGCATTTACGCATGTTTCGACTTCACATAGTCTAGCTAAAATACATTTGGAAAATTATCTCCTTGAACGATTTACAAGGGTTAGTGCATGCCATGCAAGTAGGGTTGCTTGCATTTCCAAGTTGAAATTCCTAAGTGCATATTGCTTAGGGTTAAAAGATGAATTTTTTTTAAATGCATCTTTGATTGGCCGCGGAAAGAACAAGCGTATATTGCATTTAGGCAATAACTTTCTTGTTGTGATTCGCATGAGAAAGTCGTTAACATCCGTAGATATTGTCCAAAGAACTGCAAGGCATGAAAATGAAACCATGGACTTGCATGTTGCATGCGAAGATGCTTGTAGAATGGATTAAGTCAACATTAGCCTTATTATATTCGTCATACATGAACTTCATTCATCGAAGTTTTATCTAGAAAAGGTTGCATGTTACATATTAAAGCCTAAAATTCAGTTGCATTAAACAAAGGGTAGTAGACATGATTATTTGAAGTAAGTCCTAGTAGGTCCTAGGAAAGTTAGTGTCCAGATTATCAGGCATTTTTACTTTACCAAGGAAAGATAGGGTTATTGTGAACCATGTGATGCGTAGAAGCAATGAATCGCATGTTTACATGTATTGGTGTAGTTGTAACTATTTTTCCCTTTAGATCTAGTTTATTATCCCTAGGAAAGGTTCATCCTTGTCGCAAGACAAGTATATTGAGTTGTCTAAATCACCTAACCCACAAGGGATTCATATGGGCATGGTTCAGTCGATATGACAAATATCCCAAGTGCTAACTAGGGTTTAGTGCGATAAGGATTCGACCTAGTTTTACACTTGTTGCCAAGTCAAAACCCTCAAGCCCAATGATCATACCCACATTCACGAAATGTTGAGTCAATTGGATGCTCATAAAACGATCTAAGGTTTCTACCCTAAGGATCATTCGACCTAGTGCTAAAACTTGGTTTGAGTTAGAATCCCTGGGACCGAACGTTGTCAGTCTAGTGCAATTAGGATTGGGGTGAGTGAGAAGACGCCCTAAACCCTACTTCGAGTCTAATCATAATTCTTGGCCAGAAAACACCATTCAAAAGTGAAATGATCTCTTGGAATGGAGGCGACACTTGTGCAACAAGTTGCAACGTCGCATAGCCTTGTGGTTTGATCACAAGAAAGTTTTGCCAATCCTTGGAATGAGGTTGGCAGGTTCTTGCGCAAATTTAACTTACAAGAGGATGAGTAATCATCCTGTTACATCACCTTTCTTGGGGAATAATTGCCAAGAAAAAGGAGAGTTAGGTATTTGCCTGGAAGCAAATGACCAATCAATAAATTGAAGCGACATGGTCGCCAGGATTTACTATTAATAAAACCTAAGGTATTGGTTAAGTTGGGTTAACAGGGTATGGTCCTAACCCAAGGACAAAAGGGTGAACAAACAAACCCTTGGGGATCTTGCCAAGTCGCAATTGATCCCAAATCGAATGCTGGATGCATTCAGAGAGAAGGATTCACTCCTTAACAGTTGGCCAAATAAACGACCACTGAAATTGATTGTGCTTGTAATAGTTTAGAAAGCACTGTTTGCATTGTTTGCTCAAGGAACTAAAGGGATGAAAAGATATCTAAATGCTTCAGGTTGAAGGCCTGAAGGGAGAGGCAGCTTCAGTTACCCCCGACTGCCTGCCTGACCCTAACCAAGGGGGTTGTTGACCGCACCGGGAACGTGGACCGAACCCGCCGCGAGAGGTCTCTCCGTTGAGCTCTACTTGGAGCAGGAGGACGCTTGGGTGCCAGGGGGGCTCTGGCCGTAAATCCCTCGCCTTCCGGGTCCTGCACAAGAGGCTAACGTGACTCGGGATTGGATCTCGAGGCCCGCATACTAGTCTACGGGCAGAAGCTTGGAATAGTGATCCCTGGTGGATTACTGGATAGCCTTCGGGCGGATTATGGACAAGCCTACGGGCGGAACTCCTTGTATTTCAAAGATAAATGATGATATGATAATAAAGAAGTTGTTTGATATTGTTTTTCTATGTCACGTGATAAGATTACGTGAAGGAACCAGTGCTTAACAGGGTTAATTAAAGAAGCTAATTGTTATATGTCAAATTAATGTGTTAGATAATTACATAACTAAAACAAACCGAGGAAAGTGCGGAGGATGGACCATGGGTCCGTCCTACGGACGGGTGGTCCCGGTTAGCCGGGAACTTTTCTCAAAATCTTCGATGAACAGAAGGATGATCATCGAAATGAATAACAAGAACGATGACTTAGAATTACCTATTACCCGATTCACGCTGTTTTAGGGGAACGGAATGGGACTATGCCTTATGGCAGAGAGGTCGAGCCTTGCATCCCTCTCATTTCCCATTCTCCTTGAACCAAGTGCAGCGTGAATCCGCTTCGGACCTGGCGTTTCTGCGTAAAGTAGTTCGCTCGGGTCTGACGCTAGTTGCTGCTAGCTAATGACCAAACAGGAAAACCCAAATTCAGGTCGATCCTAAGTGGAAACGGCCAGGATACTTCCGCTACGTGGCAAACGCGGGAAGACCTAGATCGCAAGTCCCGTAACATTCCATGGGAGTGCCGGGTGGAGCTTTCTAGACATGCTGACTAAGGTTGTACACCTTATTCCAAGACAAACTATAAAGCCTCAAACATTGCGATATTGTTATCAAGGAGATATTCAAGCTACATGGGCTACCTAGAAGAATCATTAGTGATCGTGATTCTTTCTTCACATCACACTTCTGGAGAGCCATCTTTGAAACCGTTGGGGCTCAACTCTATTTTAGCATATCTTACCATCCCCAAATGGATGGCCAAACAGAGGGAGTCAATCAAGTCATCGAGGATATGCTTAGGGCATACTGTTGTCGTGAGAAAAAAAAGTGGATTCAATACTTGACCTTGGTTGAGTTTGCCTACAATGCTTCTTACCAACCAACCATTCAGATGACCCCTTTTAAGCATTGTATGGACATGACTGTCGAAGTCCCCTAAACTTCTCAGATCCAACCTTGAGGGTTGAAGCTTCAAGGCAAATGTTGGAAGAGATGGATGACCAAGTAAAGTCAATAAGATAGGACATCCAAGCCGCCAAGGATAGACAAAAGGCATATGCAGATTCGAAGCGTCAAGGTAGAATCTCCGAGGAAGGAGACATGGTCTTCAATTGTGTACGCCCAAAGAAGAGTTCCCTATCCTTAGAAGCTTGCAGGAAGCTAAGTCCAAGGTATTATGGACCATACAAGATCCTCAAATGCTTAAGACCTAATGCGTATAGACTACAACTCCCTGAGAACCTAAAGGTTCATAATGTATTCCATATCATCCTACTGAAGAAGTATATACCTAACCCTAATCATGTACTTGATGACCAATAAATTGTAATGCCTAGTCAAGGAGTCCTTGAACTAAGACCGGAAAAGATTTTAGATGTCAGGGAGAGACAATTGAGCTCTGATACCAACTATAACGTGTCCACTAGAATCCTCTAGGACACGTCTTGGCAGTCCATTGGAAAGGCTATCTAAAGAACTCCGCCCGGCACTCCTATGGAATGTTACGGGTTTTGCAATCTAGGTCTTTCCGCGTCTGCCACGTAGCGGAAGTGTCCTGGCCGTTTCCCACTTAGGATCGACCGGAATTAAGGTTTTCTTGTTTGGTCATTAGCTAGCAGCCACTAGCGTCAGACCCGAGCGAACTACTTTACGCAGAAACGCCAGGTCCGAAGCGGATTCACGCTGCACTTGGTTCAAGGAGAATGGGAAACGAGAGGGATGCAAGGCTCGACCTCTCTGCCATAAGGCATAGTCCCATTCCGTTCCCCTAAAACAGCGTGAATCGGGTAATAAGTAATTCTAAGTCGTCATTCTCGTTATTCGTTTCGATGATCATCCTTCTGTTCGTCGAAGATTTTGAGAAAAGTTCCCGGCTAACCGGGACCACCCATCCATAGGACGGACCCATGGTCCATCCTCCGCATTGGTAAATCAAAATCGAAAGTTCAAAACCGCAAGTCTCACAAAAACACCCTCTTGGGAGGGGCAATTTGAATAATTCAAGGCAAAATTTTTTATTTTTACCCATTTTTCTCCAGCCG